>NW_018165329.1:484254-498471 GCF_001263595.1 Phalaenopsis equestris | reverse complement strand
CCCCTGTCCTGGCCAATGATGCAACTGAAACTGAACTCATTGTTGTGTACTGGGCAATTAACCTTGCCATTAAGGCTAAATGGAATAGAATTTGGTTAGAAGTGGATTCTGCTGTGATTATTCCCCTTTTAAATCTGGAGGAGGAGACTCCCTGGCACTACTCTTACTGGATAAGCAAAATCAGGGATCTCACTAGCAAGATGCAAATTAAGTTCACATTTATCTACAGGGAAGGTAACCAGCCTGCAAACTGGTTGGCGCATCTTGGATCAAGTACTGATAAGACTGAAGTTGCTGTTAACCCTCCACCTGCTCTCTTTTATCTGCTACAAGGAGATATCCTAAATGTTCCCCACTTCAGAATAGTCAACAAAGATAAATGATCTCTTTGGGGGCAGAAGCAACCTCACTTAGTTTTCCTTTTATTGAGTCATTGTAGCTTTCTTTTTTGTTTTTTGAGGGTGACACCTAAAGTATTTTTGGGGGATTTCCTAGGTTCCTGTATTGAACCAGATAGTGAAATTCCCAGCCCCCTCACTGATGATTGTAATAGTCTTTTTTTTACCTTAACATGTAGGGAGTCATAAGCAACTCCTTTAACCAATATATATATATATATTAATTGCAGTATACTTTGTATTAAAGTGGATTGAAGCAATAGTTTTACACCGATGTGATGTTCGGAATGTTTCAAAAGTTTTAATCAAAAATATTTTTACATGATATTGAATATATATATATCAAACTATACGTTGGGTTAGAATATTCAGTTGACTCTCTCAAGTCATTATACCAGGTGAGCTTGTGTTTTAAGTGGTCATTTTCTTGAGGATCAACTTACTGTAAATAACGATATTTCGATAGCAAATCTCATGTTAGGCTCCTTTACATATAGAGCCATCATGTAAGCAATTTCATATATGTGTGACAAAGGTAATTGTAAGTGATATAAAGTGATAAAGAGCAAGATATTTGAGTTTGGAGCACCCCCTTCATGATTTCTTCATAAGGAGTCAAAATTTGGGTTTGTGAAAGTAACATAGAGGTTAAAATAAAGCCAAAATCAGCCTATAAAGGCCATGTATGTGGCGTCTCATGAATTGGTTAACATGTCGTTGTGAAGTAGATAATATGCCTTGCAAAGTAGAAGGTTGTTAAGATGTTAGTAGCATTTCATAATCCTAGTTTAGTTTAAGCACTTTTGTAGCCAATTAATGAAATTCATCTGACCGAATAATCAATTTTAAGTTGTCTATGATTTGATATTTCTATAAACACTCATATTCTATAATATCTCACACATATTATAACTATAATTATATACTTATTTCTATTCATTTTTTGAACCTGATTTATCTAACAATACGTTGTCAATTTTATTTAATTTTGTGCTATACTAAAATCTCAAACTCAATACCAACTTTAATCTCTATTATATAATATCAAATATATACTATTTACCCTCTTTTTACCGATTCAACTCCCGAGCATAAATAATCAACTTTAAAAGAATTTCTATTCTCATTATTAATAGGAGGCTAAAAAAGAATTTTTTTTTTTTAATATCTTTAATTTAACATTAAAAATTATTGCAGAATTAATTAATATAATTTTATATAAAAATTTTTAATCATATTTTTAAATGTCATTGTATTCTAATTTCAGTAATTCACGCTCATTAATATATACATATATCAGTAAAATTGAAAAAAAAAATTCTTTTAAATTGACAAAGGATTAAAATAATTTCAAGCATTATATTAAACATTCTTATTCTAAGATTAAAATTTTGATTTTAATTAATGATTAAATTATAAAATAAAAAAAACCAACCACAATTTTAGATGTAATATTCAATTAATAAATAAAATTTTACTTAAATACATTTTCAAAACTCTGTGTTTAATTATTTAGAAAATAATAATTTGCTACAATGAGAATATCCAAGAACTAAAACGCTTAAACTTCCCATGCAATTATCACGTCAAATAGATTACCCATGTAAAAGTCAGGGGAGAAAGTATTGCATCAAGATTGCAGTGATGCTATTGATGACAATCATGATAGTATTGGAGGTATTGTGATATTATTACACAACAATACTACCATATATACCACGAATACTAAAAAAAACCAGCACACATCTAAGCAGAATGCAGCTCATCCCGTGGAGCACAGAAACCGGTAGACAACTAATCTTCATCCTAAACGCTGAGGGCTTTAACACCAATTATGAAGTCTAGAATATACTCAAATCTTTAATTTATTGGGTGAGAAACACTTTCTTTGTAAAAACAAAATGAGAAATTCACATATATGCAACACAATTCTTTATTATTTCTATACCTAACATAATGTTCGATATTTGTACTCTAAATATTTAGGGCCATAAACTTATTAATGAAAATATTTCGCTTCCAAAAGCTAATGGTCAGAATTCTGAGTGTTATGTATATAAATATGAAAGTTTGTGTTAGATACATGAATTAATAAGCACAGCTATATGTATGTAAATGCCCCTAGGAAAATTATTATCAAACCTTTTTGAATATTTTCAAATAAAAATCAATCTGCCATACCTAGAACAGCTTTCAAAAATTAAAATTTTCCAAGAACTGCACCTGAATCAAAGCTTTATTTGGGGTGAATAAATGCCGTTATATCTAAAAATAATTACCACTATAATATAGATCTGGTTGCTTCAAGAAATTATAGAAAAGTTGACATTCATAAGAGTCTGGCAGATAACTGAAAAATAAGTATGAAATAATTACTTCGAACAAACTCTTTCATATCATTACTGCCATAAGCAACTTTATTTATTTTAAATTTTGATTAAAGGGGCATTTACATACATAACACCGAATACCTACTTGTTTACATATCTAACAACTAACTTTTATGTTTACATTTAAGCCACCCAAATCTTTCATATCACATAAAAAAGACTAATCTTTTAACTTAAGAAAAAGTGAAATACTTTTTTTTTTCTTTTCTTTTTTATGCATAGTTAAGGTGGCATATATGTAAATACATAGGAGTAAAGTGATATCTATGTAAATCATGCTCGAGTAAAAAACATGCATCATATAATTAGTGGAAGTTAGATGTGAAGAAATAGACATGAAAAAATCACCGTTAGCTGGCAGGTCGGTGGTGACTGGATGGATATAGACGGCTACGAAGTACTTTCCACTAAAAGTTTCGCACGTGCATCTCCAAAACTGAAAGCTTGATAAAATTCAGTAATATTTAACTGAAATCGTTATCTATTGAACCGAAAAGCACTTGCAATGTTTAGTAGAAAGATGGTGGGGATACATTGAAAGAGAAGCAAATGCCCTACAGGACATTATTATTATAATTATCTGATGAAACAAATGCTACAGTTCTTTTGACATAAATTACAGCAGAAAGAATTTTATTGCAGAAATTTGAAATAGAACTCAGACCAAAAAAAACTCTCATTTCCAAATAATGGTTGTTCTGTTCATCAGCAAATATTGGAATAAAACAGCAGAAACTGGAGGAGCAGAAAAATAGCTGTAGAGATGGCTTACTCTTCACAAAGAATTCTACTGATGTTTCATCCATTTATACCTTCTGCAGGTGGAGTAATTTCATTTTGAACTCCGACAGAATAGGCCTTGCTTTTGCCAGGTTGCTTGGTTTTTCCTGTAGTTAAGTAAGAGGGGTTAGAGTATCTCAAAAGCCACACTAACAGTAGCATAAACCTCAAAGAGAAGGAAGCCACCCCATGCATGCTTCAAACATATGAATATAAGATCCACTATAATTTTAAATTCAAGCCCATCTTTTTAAGAGTGTTGAGTGGAAATCAAACAAAAGAAAGAAAGGTATTGATCCATTAAAGAAAAAAATTCACCTGATATGAAATGATCAGATAAAGGAGGCAATATACATGTATAGAGAATCAGGTGGATTACTGAATAATAACATTAATAACCTTCCCAAAGAAAAAGAGAAAAGTATTAAAATAGCCGCTTGGCTTTTTGAAAAGAGCCATTTAAGTCATATAGTTTATAAAAGTGTCAATTTAGTCCCCAAATTCTTTTAATATGGACTGACATTGTCTTGATGGAGAATTGTTTTAGCTCGAATTTAAAAAGTTTGGGAACTAATTTAAACACTTTAATAGACTTTGGGACTCTAATATGACCTCATGTAAATGGTTAGGAGACTATTTTGACACTTTACCCGATAGAAATCATTTATTGATAGTAATAACCACAGTTCCATGATCAAATGCAGTCAAACGGTATTAATATTTAATTTACTTTCCATAGATTTCAAGAAACTTCCAATATATAAAAGAGTCACTAAGAAACCACAAAGTATACCATATAAAAATCAAAACATCCAAAAAAATACAGTTTGTAGATGATATCTCAAACCGGCATATAATAATATATTGATAACCAGAAGAAAATAATACATAGAAACTACAATCATAATATCTATTAAGAGTAAGCCTCCTGCAAACGAAATACTTCATGTCAGACAAACAATTTATAGTTTTTCTTTTTCTGAAAAAAAAACAATCAAGTTCAATAGTCAGTTTACCACAACTTAGTGAGCAATTATAATCTTAATATGCATTAAATTTGTATGCAAATATTATGCATGACTGATAAAAAAAAATACGAAGTTCATTAATTAGGGTTTAGAGTTAGCTTTTATTTTAAATTTTGTCCATTCCCATTTCAATTTAAGTATTTATCATTTTTGGCTACATTAAGAAGTCATATTAGGATTACAGTTATACTCAAATGTATACTCAAAATTGTACTCAAAGATACTCTAAAAAATTTACACCTGAAGGTTTACATTTATCATTTTTCATTTTATTTTTCGTGCACAGATACATTACATCCTCCACCAGTATCATCTGAGGGTAATCCAGATGACTTAAATCTTTACATTTCATTAATTTTAATTACTTTCATTTAAAACCATTGAAATCATTACTTTCTAAATTTTATTTTCACTTCATTTATTTCAGAAATTTTTCCATTCACGATATGTCTTAGATTTTAAAAACAGGTATGTAAAGCAATGTTGTAATTTTTTTAATAAAAATCTTAATTTGATACTTGCTTTAAAAGTACTTTGTAAAAGCTTATTCCTTTATTTCACTTCATTCACTCAACAATTTCAGTTAAAAGTGCATATAGTTATAAGAATTTCATCCTAAAAGAAAGACTTAAAATATATCAAATTTATTTAAATATTTTCTTTCACATAGCTTTTGAATAAAAAATTCTCAATAATTCTACTCATAGGAACTCAAAATTTATCTAATGACAAATAATTAAAAACGACACATTTAAACAAGAAAATCCTTACCTTAAAAACATTGATTTGCTTACTTGTGCACAAGATTCCTCTTTGCCCTTACATTTCTATTTGAGCTAGCCCCAAATCTTCTGCCTTTAATATCTAATTAAGTTAAACCTATCATTAGCATTTAGTAAGTAAAGAATTATTTCAATTCAATTAATTAACATCATAAAACCCTAATACATCTTTCTATTTGGCCCCACAAATAGAGTTTTGGCTCTGCCTCTCAAGTCTGTGATTCTTCCTCTTCCCTCATAAGAGAAGTTTGCATCACTTTTTCTCCATCTAACTTTGGGATTTTAATAGTTTAACATTTAAATAATAGATGTGTGTGTGTGTGTGAATGGCGTTGTTTCCCTTCCCGCTCGGCTCTGCTAGGGTTTCGCCTCATGGCAAACCTTAACAACTGCTTCATTGCTTCTTCCACTCGTCTCCCGCCTTCCTGTCTCGAGAGCTTTCCCGGCTCGGGAGTTCCCGCCTCAGCAGCTCCTCTGCGGCTGTCTTTTTGTCTCGCGGGTTCTGCAGCTTGTTTTCCCGTCTCACGGGTACAGCTCACGATTTTTGTGGCTCCTTTGTTGCTCGTCCCGTGTTCTCCTTTTTAGCTTTTCACTGTTTCGACGCAATTTTTCCCTTGTTTATCAGAGCTACTTTCTTCTCTGCTCTTAACGCAGCACTCTAAGGATGGTTTCGGATAGATCGTATCACTTCCCTTACAGGTGTTCGTGCCTCAGGTATACCTAAATCATCATCTTTCTCTCTTTCGTTTGAGTGGGCGGAAGACAACAAGAAACCTGGTAGAAAGAATGAGAAGTTTGTCATCTTTTTTACAGAAACTGAAGGTATTCAACTTGCTTCCTCCTGTCATCTAAATTTAGTTGGCAAGTTTCTATATGGTCATCCCAAAATGAAGCTTATGCGCAAGGAATTTGAACTTATGCACCTTGTTGGGGAGTGGATAATTGGATTATTAGATGTGAGACACATTCTTATTCAAATTAATAACAAAAAAGATTACACGTGCTTATTTGCTAGAAGGATAATCTGGATTGATAACAGAGCAATGAAGATTCTGAAATGGTCTGTGGATTTTGACCCAAAAACGAAACTGCTAATCATTCCGGTTTGGATTCACCTCCCTGGTCCGAATTTTCATTATTTTTCTCAAAAAGTGTTGTAATTTATTGCATCAGCTTATGGCAAGCCACTCAAGACAGACATTCTTAGTTTTAATCTTTCTTATTCATCTGAAGCCAGAGTACTTGTTGAAAGAGATAATACTTCTTCCACTTCTGAGGAAATCTGGTTGAGCATATAGCACCATGGATATTGGTAGAAGGTAAAGATTTAGTCTTTTCCTTCATATTATTCGAACTATCGTATGTTCGGCCACTCCAGTTCTCAATGACATCATCTACACCCCCACCTCAGACCAAAAAAGCAAAATGTTCCGCTAGAGGCAATGATTTCATCTCCTCTTGAACAACTCCAAGTTATTGACACGATTGATCATCAAAAAGATACACCTAAAGACTTCACTATCCCCGCAGACAATATGTTAGTCATTCAATCTGCACACAATGTTGTAGCTCCCCCGTATTTGGAACCTCCTGTCGTGGAGACGAGAGATTTTTCAGACTCCGCCTGGCCTAGAACCTATCACTGATAATACAGGTGAAAATACTTCTGTTGCTTCGCTATCGCCTCATTAGGTCCAGAAAGATGTCAATGTTACTCAGACTCATGGGGATCAATGTTACTCAGACTCATGGGGATCATGCTGTGCAACGGCCTACACCTGTCCGGCCACCTTTGGACCAATCCATTGATCAGATAAGTCAATCCTCGGATGAGGAATGACAGGTATACACATCCAGGAGAAATAAGAAGAATGGAGATCTACTTGAGCTCAGAAATCTGATAGATGATATATTGGTTACTTCGGGTTATGATACGCACCTTACCAATTTGTTAGTCGGCTCTCTTCCGAGAACTAGAGGCAGATGGAGGACTAAAGTGGGACGTCCCTAGCACTTTTGCGCCCGTTTGTGGCTTTTTTGGTTTTTTTTATATTTATGTATCTTTATTTTATTGAGTTTTTTTGTGTTGTATTGTATGAGTTGGACCTTCTTTTAGGCCCTCACATACAATCTATATGTATCTTTTCCTCTTTAATATATTAACTCTTGGGTTTTTTATAAATATATATATATATATATATATGGCGACCCGATATGGCGTGAAGGAGCGCTCTGGAGATGAGAATGGTTATCCGAGCTAGGGCTTCGGCAGATCAAATGCACATCTCGTCTCTTTCTGCTCCTCGTAACGGCTTCTTTGTCTTCATCTACACAGTGCGACTTTGCATGCACTGTTCGAAGCTTCTTCTTTTTCGTGTGACTAGATTAGGGCATTGTTCATCACTCGACTCATCTACTTGGACCGATTGTGTGGTTGTTTCCCTTTCATGCCATCGTTCCTCATTCGACCACTCGTACGCACGCGTTCTCGAACAAATCGCGAGTACGATTCCTTTGGTTCTCATCTATCTAGCTCATCTGCTTTAGTCACAAGTTTGGTTTATATGACTTTTGCTCCTCCTCAAGTCTCGTCTGGTTCAGTTTTAAACCTTGGGAATACTTCTTATGTTGATATAGTTGGATTAAGGGACTCTGGGGAATCAATGGATAATCTGGCCTTCCCTCAGGTTTACCATGAATCATTTGAAGACAAAGGGGATTATAACCTCATCAAGAAGGCTAGTAAGAAGAGTGACAAACTAGCTCTAATTTTCTCTTATGTTGAAGTTTCCAACCTACCTGAAAAGTGCAAATTTACTCTCATTGGAAAGTTCCAGCTGGAACATCCTAAATTGGAAATCATTCGAAAGGCTTTTAAAGATTTCCCACTATTGGGAGATTGGAAGGTTGTTCTCTTTGATGGCATGCATGTGATAATACAATTATCAAAAGAAAAAGACTATGCTAAAATATTTTTTAAGAAGCATATGACGATTGATGGGAAATATATGAAATTGCTCAAGTGGTCTCCTGAATTTGACTCTAGCTAATAACCCCCTATAGTTCTAATCTGGTTTAAACTATCTGGTTTAAAGTTGTACTACTTTAATCACCAAGCCCTCTACTCTATTTGAATTGCACTAGGGAGACCTATGAAATTGGACATACCCACCTTCAACCTATTCAGGCCTTCTATTGTAAGGATTCTTATTGAAAGGGATATCACCCTCCCTGACGTGGAAGAAATATGGTTTAGTATTGCCCACAATGGGTATTGGCAGCTAATTGTCATAGAACAAATATTCTACTACTGTAATCGCTATAAAATGTTTAGGCACACACTTGTCAAATGCTTCGGGCTTCATCCAAGTTTGAGATTCAATATTCCTATGGATTTGGATTATGCAGCTCTTGCTCCTACTGTTGTTTATTCTAATGTAACTAAGGAGAGGGGTGCTCGGGTACCAAGAGAACCTCTGATCACAACACTGAAAATAAAAGAAGCAGTAGGTATCGGTGATGCACAAACTGAGAGGTTGATTGTTGTTGAGGGATTCCTGGGGGAAGATGAGTTATTCCCTTTTGAAGGTGATACTCCTGGTGTCCTGACCACTAACAACATCATCCAAGTGGAGGAAAATATAGTTGAAACTGAAGATCATCCAGCAATGTTGAATGCAAATTTGTCTCATCAGTCGATTCCTCACCAACCAGTTCAGCAGCAACTTTCCACTGCTATTGAGGAAGTTCTTTCTGAGATCATAAATTTTTACCCAACTACAAATAATTTGGTTGTAGCAGATGATAGCCGAATTGATTTGGAACCATCTATTGCGAGAGAAGAGGGTACTCAAGCCTTGGAGGAGTGTCAAGATCAAGGTGTGCAGTAGTCTGAAACTGCTCAACAATTTACAGATCAACAGACCCCCCAAAGGACACTCTCCATTGAAGAACCACTAATTGATTAAATGGGACATACACTGGCAGATGAATGACAAGTTTACAAAGCTAGAAAGAAGAAAAAAAGTATGCTAGAATTTAGGATCTTTCAATATTAAAGTTTGATAGTTTCGGGTGGTAGCCCACATCACAGTTTGTTGTTGGACTCTCTCCCTAGAACCGGGGGGAGTGGGAAAGGTAAAACCACCCACCTGATTAGGAGTTTTATGGGTTACCATGAGGGTGTAATGGGACTTACCATGAGTTTATTGGGTCCCACGCAGGTGTTATTCACGGTCACTCCTCCTAGCCTTTCATGAAGTCATCACCTCATCTACCCTCTCCGAGCAATTATTACTTTTTGGAGACTTTCTCATTCACAATTTTTGGGTTAAAGTCTTGTTTGAGTGAGTTGTCAACCCTGTGAGTGGGTTCTTTATACCCACTCACTAAAACCTTTGTATCTTCATTTTGCATGAATGAATTTGCCTTTGAGCTTTATATATATATATATATATATATATATATATATATGGCGGGGGAGGGGAAGAAGCATGATTCGGCTCCCTACGTGTTAGAAAAAAAGGTGTGTACAAAAGTTGTTGGGGTGAGGTCCCCCGAACTAGATAATTAAGTTATTTAATATATATATATATATATATACATATATAATATCATGGCGTCCGCAGCGGGCTCTGCTAGGGGTTCCTATGCAAATGCCCTTGCCGGCGACTTGTTCTCTCCTGCTAGTGCCCCTCTAGGTTCAGCGTCTGGTTTTGCTATCGGTAAGTCCTGCAATGTTCCAGACAATGTTCCAGAATCTGCAATGTTCCAGAATCTTTCCATGAGGCTCTTAAAGGTGGAGGTGATCACACTTTTATTAAAAAATTTGGGAAAAAAATGGGAAGTCTGCACTTATTCTCACAGAGGCTGAAATTGGCACTCTCGCGTCCTCTTGACGTTTTTCTCTAGCGGGTAAATTCATTTATGGTCACCCAAAGCTAGAGATCTTTATGAAGGAATTTGATGCTATGAAACTATTGGGCAGTTGGAACATTGGCCTACTTGATGGCCTACTTGATTGGCCTACTTGATGGTAGACATATACTTATTCAGCTATCTCATGATGCAGATTACACTCGTATTTTCTCTCGTAAAACTATCAAGATTGACAATCATTTTATGAAGATTCTGAAATGGACAACCAGTTCTGATCCAAAAGCGGAGACTCCTATTATTTCCGTTTGGATAAAGTTTTTGGGGCTAAAATTACATCTGTTCAACATGGAAAACTCTCTACTCTTCAACAACTGCTTACGGTAAGCCTCTCAAGGTGGATAGTCCTACTCTTTCTGTCATCAGACCCTCTGTGGCTTGTGTGTTAGTTAAGAGAGATATCACTCAACCAGCTCTGGATAAAATATGGATTGACACTATTCACAACAGGTATTGACGAAAGGTTGAAATGAAACCACATTCTCCTTATTGCTCTCATTGTAGTATGTTTGGACACAGCTCTACTATTTACTATTGTTTGCATCCTCATCTAAGGCCGAATATCACTAAAGAACAGTCACCTAATATCACCAAAAAAGCAAAACCAAATTGGGTTGCTCTATAACCACCTGATACTATGTATTTCAGCAGTTTTAGGCTTTTTCTTTATGTCTCTAATGTACTTTTCAGTATTTTCTAGTTTTGGAACCCGCTCTGGTTTTGGAGTGGGCATGGAGCCATGTTTTGGACCCTCCAACACTTTATATCTATATCTTACTTTTTAGTTAATATATTAGCCTTTTTGGGCTTTCAAAAAAAAAATGTATATATATATATATATATTAAATAACTTAATGTATTAAAAAATATCAACTCACCTTATAAGGTTTCAGTTGACAGCTTTAACGTGCACGCATAAAGATTCACTTCCTTTTCTTCCTCTACTGCCTTTGGTCGCACGATTAAAGCTTGAGCGAGTCCTTCACACACAAGACTCGATTCCCTTCTTCCTCTTCCTTTGCACGTGAGCACAACGCACGAAGTCACTCGACCTCCCTTATCTTCTCTTTTACATAAGTGGCGTCCTTCTCCATTTTTCTTTGATGTCGTTCGGTTCTCCTTCACACACGTCAACACAACGCAGCGTCGGCTTCAACTTCAACACCGCACGACGAGCTGGAAGAAATGAGTCTTCTTGCCCTAAACACTCGTAAGTGTTCCTTTATGCACTTTCTTCCACCACTAGGGTTAGGCATGATCCTTTTCTTTTTATTCTTCTTCCCTATGTTAGGGCACAACCTCCTCTTCTTCCTCTTACTCTCAATCTCTCATTCTCACTCTATACGAATGAAAGACGACCCCCTCTCAACTTTTAATAGTCGAACCGTTTGACGACTATAATTTAAAAGTTTTATTTTATTTTATTTTATTTTATAACCGATTTTAACAGATATTACACGACCAAACCATCTAAGGGGACACTCTCCAATCTTGTCTACCACTAGAGCTACTCCAACACTTTCACAATAATATTTGTTTCGCATTTTTTCTTATAGTGTATAACCACTCATCCACCTGAACATTCTCATCTCAACAATAGTTAACTTAATTGTATACTTCTATTTTGCAGGCCAACATTTTCTGCTGCATTGCAGGTCTCATCACCATCTTATAAAAACTTTCTCAAAGTGATTTTCTATCACAAAATAGGCCCACTTTTCTATCACAAAATAGGCCCAATGCATTCCTCCATCTCAACCATCCAACTTGAATTCAACTCATAACATTCCCATCTATATCACCATCACATTGGAAAATAGGCCCAATGCAATCCTCCAGCTCTAGTGGAAGGGAAGGAGACTAGTGCAGAGAAAAAGTCCAGGTGCATATTCAAAACGCCACCACACCAAATAAGCTGCCCCAAACGAACCCTTACAAAAGACGACCTGCAGCCAGAAAAGCCTCAAAAGGTGCCACAAAAGCATTAGCAAGAGAACAATAAGGATCATAAGGAAATCAAGCCGAAAATACATAAACCATTTAGATGAGTTAGCTTAGAGATAGTACTTCCTACTGATATTCCGAAAGTGACCAACAAAATGCATACAAACAAATTAGTAGTCCATATAAAGGAGCCTAAAATAGCAAAGCATGAAACCATAGAGTGGAAGTAAAATTAGCCCTGCTCCAGGAAAATAACAATAACCAAATAAATTAAAGGTGGTAAGGATATAAAAGCACCACCCAGCAAGTCCATACTACTATACATTCTTTGATCACGCTTCCACAAAATTGCAATAAACAAATGACCATATAAATTAAAGGTGGTAGAGTGTAAATCAATAAGAGCACCACCCAACAAGTCCAATATACCAACCATTCTTTAGCCAAGCTTCCAGGCAAATAGCAATAACCAAATATAATAAATGTGGTAAAAATGTAATTTATAGAGAAGCTACCAAGCAAGTTCCAGCTTCCAATATATCGAAATAAATAGCAATATCCTAAGAATAAAGGTGGTAATAATGTAAATCATTGAGAAAAACCACCTAGCAATCATTGAGAAAAACCACCTAGCAATTCCAACTACCAGCCAGGTGTGACCCTGTTCCAGGAAAATAGCAATAACCAAATAAATTAAAGGTGGTAAGGATGTATAAACACCACCCAACAAGTGCATTCTACTACTATCCATTCTTTGACCAAGCTTCCACCAAATTGCAATAAACAAATGAACAAATGACCACATAAATTAAATGACCACATAAATTAAAGGTGGTAAGAATGTAAAACATTAAAAGCACCACCCAACAAATCCGATCAACCAGCCATTCTTTGACCAAGATTCTAGGCAAAATAGCAATAACCAAATATAGTAAAGGTGGTAAAGAAGCCACCAAGCAAGTCCCAGCTTCCATCAATACCGAAATATAAATAGAGTGATACCCAAAGAAGACCAACAGAAGCACAAATCCCTCCAAAGCTAAAAACAGAAGCAGACCAAATAATTAGCATCTCAAAAAAGGAGAGTCAAGCAGATCGCCTTTCAAGAGAGTGCAAAGATGCGGCATGGGGAAAGTGTCACAGCTAACCTCAGAAGAATTCCTGGCCAAACGAGCTAACCAATTAGTCGGATAGTTACCCTCTCTGTAAATGAAAGACAGATGAAAAATGAAATTGTATGTTTTGATATAATCACGAATTCTATTCATATTGGCAAGAAAATCCCATCGAGACGTAGTGGTATTGTAAAACTCATCAATAAGTGTTTGAGAATCTGTCTCAAAATTGAGGTGTTTGAGAATCTGTCTCAAAAATGATTTTTGTAAATTTAAGCATAGCCCCAACCTGTATTGCTAAGAGGAAGGCCCAACTTTCGGCCTCCAGAGGAGAGGCAGCACAGATAGGAGAGGCAAAATAGTATGAACACTGTCCAAAATGATTTCGTAAGATCCCACTCGCACCAGCCGCGTTGGACATCCAACTGTCATCCAAATTAAATTTAACTCAGTCCAAAGGTGGTGGTTGTCATCTGAAGATGATCATCCTACCCATTTTAGACTGCATAATATCACCCGGCAAAGAAAGGGAACGGCGGGCCCGTTTGAAGTGAGCAAGTATATTAGAAACAATAATATAAGGTGCAAACAAATTATTACCGTACTTAGCCCCATTTCTAGTCACCCAGATGAACCAAAAAAACACAAAAGGATACCACCGCAGATTTTTATCCACAGACATAGCAATTTTCCAAGTATTTAGATAATCCTCAATAGTAGAAGAGCAAGGTCATTTTATGTTGAAATGGTTACCCAACATATTGCAAATATGAGCAGCAAAAGGAAACAAAAAATAGATGAGCAACCGATTCGGAGTCCTTTATATATATATATATATATATATA
>NW_018165329.1:481070-481285 GCF_001263595.1 Phalaenopsis equestris | reverse complement strand
TTGGTATACTCTTATCATCGTGTTTTTTGTTTTTCCTCCCCATCCACAAGAACCAAGCAACAATGAAGGGGATAGACTCCTCTTGTGCACTTCTCCAGCTATGCCAACCAGCATAGAGACTAGTCCAGTCCTTGTCCAAATGGGTCCTTCTTTATCCCATAAAGGAGCTCTTTCCACACCTCTTGAGCAAATTTATATATATATATATATATATA
>NW_018165329.1:462050-481010 GCF_001263595.1 Phalaenopsis equestris | reverse complement strand
ATATATATATATATATATAAATATATATATATATATAATTAAATGTATGTGCGCCCTTGGGTGGCAAGTTAGTAAACAGTTGCATTGTCAGTCGTAAGTCCCCTCTGACCTGAGTTCGATTCTAACGGGGCGCATATCACATATGGCGAGTAATATTCTTGAATACTACCTTTTTTTAATATGATTTTTTTTAAAGCCCAAAAAGGTAATATATTAAATAGAAAGAAAGATTCATATACAATGTGTGGGAGGGTCCAAACATGGCACCCTGCCCACACAAAAATCACAAATTGTTCCAAAACTAGAAAAAACTGAAAAATGCATCAGATACTTAAATAAAAAGCCTAACATTGTCGAAATACATAATATCATGTGGCTAGAGAGCGACCCAATTTTGTCTCATTATCAAGAGGGATAATTAATCATATGGCTTATGACTATGGGAAACCAATGTCTTAAAGTCCTCACAAAATGAGGGTGTGATATTTGGGTAGTGTCTTATCTACCATCTCATCTGCCTGGTAAAAATTTGACCTAGAAACTCATGTTAAACTCTCACTTTCATTTATTTCATTTCGATGGAGGTCAGCAGAAGGCATGCCATTTCTAGTAGGCATATGTTCTATTCAGTCCTCTTGATGCTATTTGCCTTTTAATTGTACAGTTAGGTGTGTGTTTACTTATTATTAGTGATGTAAGTTAAAAATGAGACTAATAACATACAAAGATTAATAGAAGACATGATATGACTAAATCGATGACCTCCTCGATAAATGTCATATTATTATAATGCATTTATATTTTCTTATATTTTTACACACTCGTCATATAGTCCTCTTACTTTTATATGGAAAAAAAGTTGTAAAAATGTTGGAACATCTTATTGCTATCTTTGCATGTTTTAACACTCAACATGCATTCTTACATTGGCTGGCCGCATCATGGACAATTTTGTCAATTGCATAAAGCTATGCATGACCATGGTCATGAGATGGCATAAATAGTACAATGATAAAGAATTAATTATGACCGGCTCATGTGATGACAAAAAAAATGAAGAAACAAATGTTTCATATTCCATAAATCATGTGACCGTCCAAGAACAATCATGTATGTGTATTTCCATAATCTTTCTTGATCATTTGAATTACTACAAATATTTATCTTCTTAAACTTATGTGTGGGTATACATTAAATTTAGCTTATAAGCATTATATAATAAAAAAATTAATCCACATTGGGTGTAGTGTTGCTTCTTCTTTAAGATTTGCCCAGTAGCAACTCTGAACCTTGGTTCATAACCTGAATTTAACCTACTTTGGTGATAAGGTTTTCATTCTTGGGGGGTTTTCATTTACTCGTCATCTTCTCAACAGTCCTCTTAAATGTTTTGGAGCATAACTCTATGTTCCACATCTTCTCTCTTCTAGCTTTTACCGATAAAGCCAATCTGTTAAAATGTCTCAATCCAGCAAGTTCGCCTTTCATCAACTCCATATAGCAAAACTTTCCCATCACAGCCCCAAAGAACTTCAACATCACTTTCCTAGCATCCTAAGCTATTGTATAAACAACACACAAAATCAATAACCTAAAAATCGGCTCAATTCCCACTACTCCTTGTTATATCCATCACAAACACACCAACGTTATATTTTCCTTCATATATCAATCGATTAGGTCCAATCACCCTTGGGAATTTTCTCCATGGTTTAAGGAAATGTAGATCCAATTCCTCTCATAGAATAGCTACCTCACCCTCATCCATGTTGGTTGATATCCAGTTGCTATTCCCCATAAAACAACCCTCGTTCAATGGATTATAAATCTACATCTTCACCATCATTATTACTGACATCGTTCTTCCTCCCTAACTATTGTGCTCATTTGTGATTTCCTTGCAAATTATGAATCCTCTAATTAAAATGACAACTTAGAAATACCCTTATGATAAAAAAAAAATATAAACATCTTTAATCAAGAGTTTTCCTCGGCTTCTCGTCCATGACAAAAATTAATCATCGGGAGCTAAGCGCATAGGAAAACAAACAAGCTATAATTAAAAAAATCATGATTGATAGCATTTGTCATTCATGACAGATAGTCTTTTCATTATGGAGTATCTCTATGATACAGAACTCATTTGTCTTCAATTGATTGACAAGCTTGGGAGAAAATGCCACTGTTAATTCTCACTCCAACCAAATAGTACAGTCTGATTTCCTCTCCTAAGATCACGAGGATCTTTCGAAATCCACATAGTGGGGCACTTCAAACTCAAATTTTCTATGAACTCACACACCATTTGTCTTTGGTACCAATTGATGTCAACATGAAAGCAAGAAGAATCTTCTTGAAGCTAAAAACTTTTGGAGGCCTGATGATGTTGATGACAATCTGCACATTGGTTGTAGACTAATGAGGGATGGGGTCCTCCCAAGGGACGAAAGAAAGTAAGAAACAGAAAAAGGATGGAGAAGCCAAGAGAGGGAGAGGAGGTCATCTGCCCTTAGCTTGCAAGCTTTTTTAATTCTACATCAATTAAATCCTTTACAAATATTATCTTATTATATAGAGGATTTTAGATATAAGAAAATGACAATAACTAATCTAAAGAGAAATCAAAACAAATCATGATGTCTCTTTCATAAAGACAAATCTTCTATTATTTTTTTCTTTATGAAAGAAATTTTTAAATAAAGAAAGCCTTATTACTATTTATTGCATACCTACTCCTAATATAGCGGGTAATATGTATAAATAAGCCAGATTCAAAAAAAGTGTTGACATGTCAAATATTTGTGTCATGCATCACTATAGCTCCTTGTACGCCTATTAGAAAGTTTTAAAAAGCTAAAAGAAGAATAAAACCTACCTTATTCAATCACGCCTGCCAAGACCAAATGGTCTAGAAAGCAGGCTGATTTTTCTAGATGGAACTTCCTGCTGTGTGTCCTGATTGGTCCTTGCATGTGAGTTATCCAACGACGCCCTGCCGAAAACAGAAAATAAGGCTATTATTATTAATTTTTTACTTTGTCTTTTTTTTTTTTTTGCTAAAAGGTGAGTCTATTTATCCATACAATTAACTTGTTGACAGTCTTCCCTTCAATCAGCCATTGAAGGAAAATTCGTTTTGTGAAAGACAATAAATAATGCAGCTGTTTAAAAGATGGCCCAGTCATTACCATGCACATGAAACCTATACTAGATCAGCAGCATAGAAGATACTCGTTAACATGACTTGAATTATCGCACGAAAAGAAAAATCTACCTTGGAGAAGTAGATGAAGGCCCTTGTGCTTTTGTTGGGCTGGACTGACTCTGCAGGGTAGCTGCCAACATCGTTTCAGCCATTACAGCCCTCTTTTCCATTTGTGCAATCAGAGCCATGGTTTCTTCATACTTTTCCTGCATGAATCTGGTAAGAATGGATAAATACATACAGAAAGTAAAGAAAGGTAGGTCAATAAAATTAAGGCAATTTGAATTAGTTACATATGATGTAAGCTTACAGTATCAGCAGAGACTGGATTATATATTAGGCAAAATAAGCATGACTTTTAAAATGACAAGAAGAATGGCAGATGCATTAATGTCATCATCATCATCATCAACAGCCCGTACGCCAAATATTTGGAATCAGCTAATATTCATGGTAACCATCACACTAAAACCTAAAAATGACGTCGGTCACTCATTGTAGGATAAAAAAAGGATTACACACATTTAATCCATTAAAAAGAGAAGAAGCACAAATTAATTGAATAAAACGAGCAAAGCCTCTTCATATTGTTGGCTTTTTTAGGAATATGAGGCTGTAAGGCTTGACTTGAAAAGGGAGAGTATTGCAGTAATTGCCACAAGATGAGCATATGAGAGAGAGAGAGAGAGAGAGAGAGATTAGAAGCACAGGATTTCTTTGAGATGAACCAGTGCTTAAGTTGGAATCTAGGATAATCATGGGGCATACTTCATTTATATTGAGGATAATAAACAAAATATCGTACTAGCACTATTTACAGAAAAAGAATTGAAAATTTAAAGATCAACTAATCATATCATCTAATCCAAATTAAAATCAAATCCTATAGAATTTGAAACATAAATTAAGGATATTTAAAAAGATAATTCCAAGCTAATTTATATAAAAATAAGCATTATAAGAAAATACAAGTTTAAATTCAGGAACTAGCCGTATGTGGATTCAGTCTGGAGAAGCCATGAGCCTGAGTTACAAAGTTCATGTACTGCATCATTATGATTCTATGGTTTTGGGTTGTTTTGATTTGAGATTACATCATGCAAGTAATTAATTGATCGGTATGAAACTGACCACAGTACATGCTACAGAGTTATTGGTACTAAACAGAATTGTCTCGAGTGGTACTTACTCTTATGATCTCATAAAGTTTTAAAATACAAAGCAATCTTGAAAACCATTCATTTTTACTTGAGGTAATATATGTAAACTTGGAGTAGACAACATTACAATAATGGAATGTGGCAAATAGAGAGTGCATTGCAAAGTTCAGTAAGTTAATTGCTTCAATACAAGCAATACAATAAGAGATGCAGCATAAAGAGAAATACAACTAAACTTCAAGTGCGGAAAAAAACCTGGAGCATGTGGGAAGCATATTTTTGTGCAGCAGCATCTTGCTCGGCAAACATGCGGGCATCTTCCGTTACCTTCTGCTCTTGTTCAACCCGTATCAAGACCTGCAATTATGCGTTCATATATTATGACATAAAGCACATCCTAAATATCTGAAGGCAAGTAGCAGATCATGCAGAAAAGGTACAAATAGAAACTGGTCGAACGCAATACCTGAAGCATGGCCTGCTCCTGTTCTTGCTTATCTGAAAGAGCTTGCCGCAATTCTGAAACTTCCTGCTCAAGCTGCTCGACCTTAAAAGTAAATGAACAAAACAGAAAGAGTTATTGATGAGATGATTTCATTTGGCCATTGGTAAAATTCTATTCTTATTACTATAGATGGCTAGAAAGATTCACTATGGAGATAATTTCTATACTAAAGAAATTACATGGAAAATAAGGAGACAAAAAAAAATTTACATATAATTTAAATTGATATTTGAAGACAACAAATAACACAAAATTTGATTTGAAATGATCTAAGAAAAGTGTTTAAAAAATAGTTTGAACTTAAGGAAATATAAGATGGAGCACTGACTACATTAGCATTAGTTGCAGTTGCTAAAGAGTTACCACTCATTGGTGGATTATATCAACAGCCATTATCTTGCTGAGTTTGTTAGGAAAATAAAAATAATAAATATTCAATGTTCGTTACATTGATGCAAGCCATTTGATTGAGTATACAATTTTCCTGAATGGTACTTAATTCCACCAGATCGGTAATCAGGTCTCCTCGCATGGTTATTTTAATAAAATCCCCTCTCGAGTTGCAGTCGTTAAAGAGTTCCCACTCATTGGTGGATTATATCAACAACCATTATCTTACTGAGTTTGTTAGGAAAATAAAAATAATAAATATTCAATGTTCGGTACATTGATGCAAGCCATTTGATTGAGTATACAATCTCCCAGTACAAAACTTAATTCCACTAGATAGGTGATTAGGTCTCCTCGCGTGGTTATTTTAATAAAATCCCTCCCCACCCCACCCCACCCCACCCCGCCGCGATTATTTCATAGCTTTTCAAGTGGAACTAGTGGTGTAGAGGATGGTGAAATGACTGGATCAGCGATTACTGGCAAGACAAAAGAAAAATACAAATCTTTTTTTTTATAGCAATATAAATTATAAAACATTAATAAAAAAGTTGGGAAGGAAAGCTTGGTTGACGTGCTGGGATCGAGTCCGACAAAGGTGCAGATTGGAGTTTTGAAGGTCTCCACATGTCATGATCCCGTAGTTGCTTTCAGTAGTAATGGAAAAAAGGCAGATGTGGCACAATAATGCAGCTTAAGTAGCTAGGAGGCAAGATGGAAGTTTCGAAGGTTCTTTGTACATAGCAATTACATCATTGCCTTAACTACGATTGTATCACGGGAATCACGATCACAAGAAGGAAGAAGGGACTTCGACGAGTGGGTCGCATGAGATACAGACGACAAACGACAGTTTGGAAGGTCAGCGTATTTTGCAATCTGGTGATTGCTCTTTTGTTGGCTCTAGTCATGGCTGTAGCACGAAGGTAGACAAGGTCGAGAGTTTCGGAGGTCATTATCAGTTGTGATCTGTAGTTGGTTTCTCGCTAACAAAGTCACAACTGCATTGTGAGGAATGTGGAGCAAAGGAGAGAGACGAGAGTTACAAAGGTCTTTGTATGCCTTGATTCCATCATTGTTTTCCCGTTGCCTCTAGTCGCAAGTGTATCACACAAGATGGGGCAAGGCGGTTTGAACAAGAAGTTTCAGTGGCCTTTCTACCCTACAATTCTGTCGTTGCCATCAAAACTATCCCTAGACAGGATTATATGAAAAGCAGCCGAGCAAAAGAGTGAAGAAGGGACTTCAATTTATGCTTCGTACCTGAAGGGAGAGGTTGGAGTTAACAACGAGGGAGTGTCATTTTCATCCCAGGAAAAAAATGATGTCGTCAGGATGCAGGTAAGTTTTAGGAATGGAAGGGGAATTACGTAGAATTTCAATTTATTTAAATTTTTTAATTCCATTTTTATGGTCAACAAGTTATAATATTTGTGTGGTGGTAAGCCAACTTTTGTCGGTTTTAAATGGATGTTAGTCAGTCAAATATTATTAAAATATAAAATGATACTAAGGATTGAGTGTGTTAACTATCGCGAATCCATTATGCAAAAATTTGAGAATGCACATGAAGATATTACTTCTCAAACAAAGTTTGGGCATTTGAAATGAAGAAGTTCCTAAAAAATATTATCTAAATAAAATAATATCATGGAAAATAAAATATAATTTTTCGTAAATTCGCCATATAGATTGTGTTGAATGATAAAAAATCAATAATAGACAGCTTAAGTGATGAAAGAAAAGGTTAAGAAGACGGATGTGTCATAGTATTATGCTAGCGCCTAAATTGCAATTTAGTAATTTATTATTTATTATTATGGAGTATAAATAGGGTTAATATGTTTACAGTTAGGTAATGCATGAGATGATGGTCTTGAGTCTTAGTTTGGGGTTTGGGAGAGATCACCTACCTCTCAAAATGTACGTGTTGGGAGAGATTGTCTACCTCTCTAATTGTAGGTGCTTATCTTTATTGTTTAAGTTGTATTGTCATTTGTTAGCAAAGAAAAATATTTTGTTTGTCTCAACTTCTGTGGAAAAATCTTCTTGGATCATAATAAATTGGTATCATAGCATAAATCCATCTTCACCACAAAGCCCTAGTCGCGATAACTCTCTAAGAAGCCAACTATAGATCGTTCATAACCTGACATTAAGTAAAGTCATGCTTCGAAACTAGAAGGGAAACCAACAAGATCACGGCGTACAGTGCCAACGATGGGATCATCGCGTACCATCAACTGCACCAGACAAGTCTATTCTACCTAGTTGGGAAGCCAATGACAGGATTGAAGCGCAGCACAGAGCACAGCATCGCGTATCGGGCGATACAGTCGTGATAAGAGCTAACTAGGAAGCGATGATGGGATCGTGCAAGCCAATTGCAATCGAGCTAACTGGGAAGCCATGACAGGACTGCTTATAGGGTGAGCTAGGTGGGAAGCAACAATGGGATCGCTTCAGCGTACAAATGTGAATAAAATGATTGTGCTTAGATAGTGATTGTTATAATATGCTTAAATGTGCATTTTTTATTATGAATTCACTCATGTATGGTACTAGCGAAAGAATATTAAGGTACTCGTGCACATAAAAAGAAAAAAATATTGATATTGAAGTACTTTAACTAGTACAAATTTTTAGAATATACTCTTATAATGGTTTTACAGATATAAAATGGCATAAACATGTTATCTACATGGTAAAACACATTGAACATTATGAAACAACGTAAGCGATCATATTCATAAACTGTAAAATATTTCATACTTGTTTATTAAAAGATTAACTAGCATGCATATTATTTTCTTTATCATTGTGTTTCTTTAGTCCAGAAGTGTGAGTATTCACTAACTTTAGTTAGCTCACAATTCTTCTAAACTAACTTGTAAGGTTTAATTAGTTGATTAAAATATGATAATAGAAAAAAAATATTTATAAAAGATGCAGACAACCTAAAATGAGTTAAATTTAACTGGATTGTTTGGATTTAGTTTCTTTAATATCTCTTTTATTTGTTAAATGTTAACTAAAAAAAAATGAACAAAGAAAATTTTAATTTTTTCCGTCCAACTGTTTGTTCCCACTTTGGTTAATTTCAAACCCTGATCTAGGTGGTCACAAAGTTCACCCAAGACAATATAAGAGACTAATCAAATACTTAATACAAAATCAAGAAAATAAAGTAGTGGATATTACAAACATTGTTCTAAATTCTAATGCATTCTAAGAAAATAATTGTTACCATCTACGTTCATTTACATGTTCTTTAATTTTTAAACTCATCTTGCTAATCAATCCATAAACTTATATAGTATGGATACCACAGCCTTATGCAGTTTGCACTAGAATCATTGTCGCTAAGAACATGTACTGAAATTAGTTCCTAAGAGCCCCTCCTGTAAAGATATTTATGACAGCGGAGCTACCCAAAAAAAAAGGTGATTTCATCATGGTAATGGAAGAAGGAGAATCCCTTTACATGATACGGACAAAATTATATTCACCGGTATTCAATGGTGAAATTAACCAGGATATATCTGAATAATGTTAAGAATATAATAATTAAAAAAAAAACTAGCAAGACTGAATGCAGATTAAACTCTAAAACATTTTAAAACATAAGTTGCATGTGCTTGTGTATTTCAAATAAAAAGCTCCAAAAGAAAGAACAAAGTTCGTTTCAATTATCATATTATAGAAACCAAATATGAAAACATACCCTAGCACTCAAGAGCCGTCTGTTATCTTGCTTAACCATCTCCATCAATGCTATCTCCAATTCGTCTGCCCTAATATGATAACATTAATAGTGAATGGAATTTAGAATGCCTGTAAATAAGCTATGTTATTACTTTGAACCAAAAAAATAATGTTTTTGAATGATTGTCCAAATAAAAAATAGCATTTTGCACTAATGCATGTAGACCTTTCAAGAAGACAAACATATCAATAAGCAGAAATAAAGGCTATGCATATTCATAGCAACATACTGACAGTAGCACCCGAGCAAAGATTAAAAGCAAAAGGATGTAAGGTCTCTCTGCAACGACCTTCAATAGTTCATAGAAATCATGAGACATGGTAGCTGGCATAAAGGTAGAATTTACAATATTATTAAAAAGCTACATAAAATAAATTGGACTCAGCATAGAGAGTACTGTTTAATTTTCCCAAACCAAGACAGAAGAAATCTTTATAGAAGTTGTCATTGCATCGTTGGGTGCTAAACCAATATGAAAACAGCTATTTCAGACCAAACAGTATCAGGTTTTAAATCACACCAACTATAAGCAAGTCCATTAAGCTATTCGAGACTGATTCCTTAACATTTGACTCGTGACCTAGGAAATTACTCCAGGGTAATAAAATGAGTAAAATTAGTCTAACCTGAATGACTTAAATCAGAACCATTTAAAAAATTGCACATAAACACCCAAAGATTCCGGGTATTGATCCCTATCTTTATCATATAAACAAACAGTTGTATATTATAAAACAAACCAGCACTAAAATAATAATTCGGGAACAACATCAAGCATGCAACATGAGAAAACAATGCAGCAAGGATATAACTTATCATATGGATCCCGGCATTTGCTAAAAGAAAATTCCTCTGTTGCAAATTCAAATTCTGTAAACTTTTTATGATACATTACTAGTTTATGGACTTAAATTTAGTTTGCATAAAACAGGTTTAAAATTCTTGAATGAAACTGAAATTAAAAATATGCAAATTTTTATCGTAAGGACAGTAACCTCATGATAGCTGATCTCCTATCCTCCAGCAATCTACATAACTCAGCCTTTAACCAAGTTACCTGAGTATGCACAAAAATATTAATTGGTTAGGAAGGCAGAATTATAAGTGACAACGGATCGTTGAAGTCATGCATGAAGCAATTGATGAATAAATCAAGTATTTTTTCTTATTTGGTGACCAGAAGTTCTCAAATAAAAAAATAAGCAGCTTTAAAAATAAATTTGAATTTATGAGACAAAGGGGCCAAAGAGAGACAAAAGACTGGTGGGAGACAGGTAAGGGAGGAGGGAACTGGTGGGATGCAGACAGAAGGAGAAAATAAATCAAGAGTGGTGATAGAGAAGGGCTATATGGAAAATGATAAGGCCAAAGGAGAGATGCATTCAGGAAAACTGGTGTTGGGAAATTGAAAGAGAAATAAGAGGTGTAATAGAGAGGATTTAGAGATAAAGCGCAAGGGATGTTTGAAAGGGATTACATATGGACTTTGTTGTAAAAATAGAGGATACCATGAGGAGAGTGGTTGCTGAAGCAAAACGTCTCCATAAAGCATAACAAGAACTTCTGCTTTGTTTATTGAGAAAAAAAGAATAGGATAATAAGATGTCCTAAAATAAGTAAACTAAGAAGCAATTTAAAAAAAATCCATAAATAAACAATTTGAAAAAAAAAATTCCATAAATAAATAACTTAAAACAAATAAAAATTACTAAACTAGAATAGCTAAAATGTTCCCAATTAATTTACCATACGTCACGTTCAAAAAATCGCCATCCATTTTTCCCAGGTACCAAAAACTCACCCATAAATCATGTTCAAAGAAATAATTCTAACCAACGCTCATCCTAATTTGCACGAATCGGGATCAAGTAGATGGATGATTCGTCTCACTTAATCATCACAAATAGAAACAATTCAATTCAATTCAAAATTCATCCACAACACAAAGAAGCAACAACAACAACAACAACAAAGCCTTGATCCCACTACATGGGGTTGGCTACATAAATCCTTTTTCTCCATTGCGTCCTATTTAGTATCATATTTTCATTTAGTTCTAATAAATTAAGATCATTTTTTATACAGCAAAGCCTTAATCTCCACAACACAGAGAAGTGTGCATAATTAATTAACAAAACATATACATAGCTAGAAAATATCAATTTCACTTGTATCAATTTAACTCCTTGTGTGCATAATTAATTTAATATCCATATCAATTTAACTCCTTGTGTTCAATTTTTAACTCCAGAGAAGTGTGCAAGTGTGCACAATTAATTAACAAAAAATATACATAGCTAGAAAATATCAATTTCACTCGTATCGATTTAACTCCTTGTGTGCATAATTAATTTAATCTCCATATCAATTTAACTCCTTGTGTTCAATTTTTAACTCCAGAGAAGTGTGCATAATTAATTTAATCTCCATATCAATTTAACTCCTTGTGCAATCATATGAATTTATTTACTTGTACATTTATATTTATTATTTATTTTCATGACTTAGTAATTTCACTAGTACTTAAATAGACTTTAACTTAATTCATTTTCTTGGATCATCACACAGCCCGTCAGTTACAACAACCACTAATATAGGTTGATCATCTCCCAACATGATAATTATCAATGGTCTCTCTAATACTAAAATTTCCATTTTAATCTCAATATGAAGAGTCAAGAATTCTTTAATTTTTGTGTTATTTTAAGCTACATAGGCCGTCACTATAATTATCCACCTATCACAATATTGTTGACATTCTCTTGACCATTTTATCTGTTAAAAATCATCTCTCACGAGTATTTACAATTATATGAGCGTACATGCAAGCAAATCATTTAATGAAATGACTAAGAATACAATAAAATAAGTAAAATCAATAGTATCCACTCAAATTTATTTTTCTATAATATCTACAGGCATTCGACAATATGTAAGAAATTCTAAATACAAATTGGTGTCAATATATCACATATTAATCTTATTAAATATTATATTATTAATTTAACACATGATTATCTCACATGAATTGGCAGAACAACCATATTAGTATCCTCGAATTCATCTTGTAGTATACACAGCTTAGAATCAAAAGTCGCTTAAGAAATTCTCAAAATTCTTATATTAAACTTGACTTGACGCAATAATCTTAAATGAGATTTCCTACCTCAAATTGGTTTCCCCACATTCTAGACTACATTTTCTCTAGTTTTTTTAATCTTCATATTTATTCTTTCTTCCCACAACCAATTCCCATGAAGAAAGTTAGCTCCAAATGCAAATTACAAAGAGAAATAATAAAGAGTCACTTAGATTTTGGATTAATCACATTAAATATAAGACATTTTTTTTACTTAAATTTTTGACAATCGAACCCCTTGTTGACCTCATTTTTATGTGATTCGTCTCTTTTTTTCTCTAGAATGTAGAATCTAGCCTTAAGATTTTCCTAATGACTCTCCTAGAGAACTAGTGTTGGTACTCACTCCAACTAAAAATTGAACCATTTCTTAACCTCTTATAGTTTCATATGCTCGATTTTAAATCCTCAATATTTGGTTGGTTAACTGAGACCAACATATTGAAACCCAAGTGGAGTTCATATAGGTTTGAAAAGCCTTAAGAAAAACTTCTGAGTTTAGGGGTTTAGGTTTGGTGTGATTCTTTCTTTGAGGCAACTTCACTCACCCTTTAGATAACTCCACTCTTGACTTTTAGGGAGCTTGTTTTGATTATGAAGCATTCTTTAAAATAAGAAAGTAGCTATCTATTTAATAATTAAAACCATTAAATAAAGCTTTATTTTCTTTTAATAAAAAAATCATTAAATCAAAATTAATATAAAAGAAACTCTTTCAAAAATCCATAAATATAATCTTTAAAATTTTCGAAGTAAAATTTAAAAAATTCACAAAATACAAAAGATTCAAAAATAATAAATAAGAATTGAATATTAAAAAATATATATAGTAAAATAAAATTTAAGAAGACAATTTGTAACATTTCAATAATCAAATTTATTAATAAAAATTAAAAAATATATAATAAGATGATAATAATAAAGCATACAATCAAAATTTGCACTCATACTCCCACTCATTTTTTTGAGGGCTTCCTATGGGTCACAATTCATATTAAAGTTCACATAAATTTGGTCTTAAAACCCCTTGCCATATACTTGTCAAATTCATCTTGAATTCACTTCAAAATTTAAGTGAACTGTGAGCCACTTTCAAGTTCATTTGAACCCATCAAATTCAAACGTATTTGGCCATTTTTTAAGCAATATTCCATGCATAACTTCCTCATCAAATGCTTTTCTCCCATTGGCTCTCCCCAAAACCTCCTCCACTGATATTATAACCAACCTAACAGTAAGGAGAGGTGGGCACGTGTGCCATCCCATGACCATGGCTCCTTGGGCCAAGCTTGCCCAACCTGAATTCTACCATGGCACCTTCCCATTGGAGACCCCATCTATTTGGCTCACCTTCACTGGTTCTCAATTGACTCAGCCCCACCTCACTTTTCCATGGTAAAATGGATTGCACCAATGGTGAGCCTAGTCCTACCCCTTGCCATCACCTATAAATACCCCCATGTTCAGCCAAGACAAGAGACACCCTCATTTCCATAAAAAAAACTCTGTCAAATTGTTTTTTGAACTTCTCTTAGCTCCCTGGGATCATTTTCTTACCATTCCACTTAAATAGAATGGACAGCCTGGATTGTTTTGGGTTGATGCAATGGCGTTTGGGACTCCAAAACTGATCTAGAAAGCAATTATGGGCGGCCAACAGGGAGGTGACACGTAGAAGGCGGCGGCCAACAAAAAACCGACACGCGGCGGCAGTTTTAAATAAGAAAATCCTAATTTAGGAATTAATAAAATTCTTTAAATTCAACAGAACTTTAAAATATCATAAAAAATTAAGGAAAAATGATAAAAATATAAAATAAAATATGCTAGAAACAGGAAAACTATGAGAATTTAATAAAAATAAAATCAGAATATAATAGCATCAAATAAATTTTAAATAATTTTTAAACCATTAAAGCAACAAAAATTCATAAAATTCAAAATATAAATCAAAATAAAATGAAATTATATCATATTGAACTTCTTGACCATGAGATATCTCAGTAATTTTCTCATGAATAGAAAAGATATGTTAGTTATTTAAATGAAATTTTTTTGTAATTTTGCATCAATTAAAATAAATAATTCTATAAATTGTTAATATATTTTGGAAAATTACGAAATAACTTCTAAAATATTAATAATCCTATGGGTGATCATTTTATTCAATTAGATAGTAACTCTTGAGTATTGCATGATGGTTTATTAAACTTGCTTAAGAAAATAAATTTGTAAATATTATATTTACATTTTAAAAATTTCTTTTATATAAAATTGGAGTATATTAGGAGATATATGGGTAAAAAATATGATGAAATATTATTGGGAGGAATGAAACATGATTGGTTAGTTATAACTTCAATCAAATCAATAAAAATATGCAAAATGTTATAAGTATAATTAGCAATTTGTTGAGAATTTAAAGCTTTCAAGTGTTTGGATGATTCAATGGTGGATATTATTGTTTGGAATTGCTTAACTTACTGATTGAAACCCCACTACAATTTGGTTGAATTTGCAAAAAAATTACATTAAAATTAATCAAATTGGTAAAATTATAAATTTATCCTAAATTAACATTAAAATAAAAGTATATTAAATAGAATTATTGAAATTTAAAAATTGACTTGAATCAAATAAGTGAAGAATACATTAATAGATATATAGTGAATTTTGATGGTTTTGAAAGTAATTTAGGATAGTTTTGTTATTCTTCAAAATTGTAAAATTACCTTTATTACTTTAGGAGCTTCAAAATGAGCTATATATAATTCAAAATCACTTACATTTAAAATGGAACTCTTCATTAAGACATGAACAACAAAATACCATAAAAATTTATGAACTTTGAATTGCTTTTGAGGTAGATTTGAAAGTTTCTTTAAATTTGCAAAAATACCCCTATTATATTTTCACTCACTAAATGAAAGAAATATAATTGATGCAACCCAAATAATTGAACCAAATTGTTAATAAAATGAAGATAAACCTTTAAAAAATATTTCCAACCTAGGTAAAAGTGGATAAGTATAAATAAGATATTTACAAATTTATCTTTCTTAGCAAAATTTGATTAACTTCTCTTCTAAAACTCTAAATTGAATGAGGACTTCACCCATAAGTTGATTGAATTGAATGAAGTAAAGAAAATACAAATTAACTTTGATTTACTTTTTAATTATATTATATTAATAAACCTATTAATAAGTTCAATAATTCAAGAAAAATCTAAAATGAACTTGAAATGACTTAAAAAAATTTGAAGTCGTTTGAATTCATATTACAACATTTCAATAAAATTTCAAGTGATTGGGAGATCTTTTAGATTTATTATGAATTTTTGAATAAAATCATATTTAAAAGTAAAAAAATTCTAATAAATCAAATAAGATGCAAAAATTTACAAAATTTTAACATGAAGCTTTTCAAGTTAATGTACATACATAAAAATTATTTTACATTATTTCGAAGTTATTTAAGTCAAAATATCTAAGACCCTAATAATTACAAAAATTTTCAATAAAATATTTCATAAAAATTCACAAGCAACCAAAATTTCTAAAAAATGTAATAATTAAGCTTATAAGAACCATATTCACTTTCCTAATTGATTTATGGGATCTTATAAGTTCTAATAACAGTAAATCTTGATTTGTTTTCAAAGAGCATATAAATAGGTTTAATTAAAAGTAATAATAATAATAATAATAATAATAATAATAATAATAATAATTAACCCTTTGGACTTACGAGTGCTTCTTGGACGGCTCAACCCATAGTTGCTAACAAGTCTTCTGATCTGAGCAGGTTTAACTACATCTCTAGGATAAGTAAATCCAAAATAACTAGCAATACTGAGATGGCAGAAATATGGGATCTTGTTCGGCGTTACATAAAATAAAATTTAATTAATTTTCAATAATTACTTATGTCATGAAAAACATTTTATATGACCACTAACCTAAATATGTTTTGCAAGGCTACTATAATTAAATAATAATAATAAGAACCTACAATAGACCTTTCAAGGCATTATTTTCTTCTTTTCTTGACTCATTTTTTTTATAGAGTTAGGTTGTGTTGTGGTTAGTCAACTATCAACATCTGAGATACCCAAGAGAATACGAAGCACGAAGCAAAATACTAACCTCAACTAAACCATCAACGTTATCTCAGATGATGTTGATTACTGAGTCTAATATAAGTTTTAGGATTCCAAGGTTATTCATCTAGGATGACGCAAATCCTCATTTTCCTAAGTTTTCTCACGATCTTATATCGTGATATATAAATCCTAAATTTTTAAATAAATTACAACAATAAAAAATTAGATAACTTCTCTTTCAAAAATATAAAGTCGAATCATAAGATAGTTGAGATGTCGTTGAAATTTTCACAGTAGCTTCGACATCGAATTTTCAATCATTTAGGTTCCAAAAATAATCTTTCCACGTTAGGCCTTTCCCAATCAATTTTCAATAATCAATCGCGGAAACTAAACTTTGTATTCTTGAAGATATAATCACAATCTTAATTGAGAGTTTTCTTAACTGATTTTGATTGCTTAAGATGCAATTAACTATTGACATTTGCGCCTATACAAAATTAGTACCCGGATAATCTAAACCCTATCTAATCTTAGGATTAGATAGAGGAAATATCTTATGGCATTTTCTATGACCAAACAAATATCCTAAATTTCTTCGTTTAAATAATTAAACTCATTATTAAGTGATATTCTCATCTTTCGAGATGACATATTACTTATAATGTCGTGTTCAATTATTTAAATAAATAAAAATTCGAGATCTGTTTGGTCTTATTTTCATAATCAAAACTCTTTTTCAAAAAAATAAATAAATAACCAAAACTCCTCCCCCATATCTTTCCATTCCTTTCTACAAACTCTTAATTCAAAAGGGAAACTGCAGAATTACCTAGATTTTAGATCATTAAATATAAGCATCTATATACATATAAATAAATATATATCTTTCCTTTAAAACTTCTAACATTTGCTTTAATACAACAAATTCCTTTATATTAGGTTACTTACTGAGAGTCACTTCTCCAATTCTAGTTGTGGTTATGTGAATTGAAAAGAAATAAGAGGATTCCATCTCCATGAAACTAATTATAGCCAAAATAAATAAATGTATAATCGCAATACCTCACATCCAATCCTTGAAACCTATTACCACTTGTTCATAAACCTCACCCGAGAGGAATAGCCTCCCATTTCGTTGTTCCAACACTTGTTAACACACAAAAATGCTTAGATTACAAACAATAACAATAACAATAACATAAGAAGAAAAAGCACATTTGGGAGGTGTTATATATATATATATTATGCTATACAGGGAGAACATATATATATAATGGCGGCATCGCAGGCTCTGCTAGGATTTCTCCATGGCATTTTGCGACATTGAAAATCCCTTCTTTCTTTCCATAGTCGACGTCGTTTTGCGCCGACGACAACTCGTTTTGCTCGCAGGCTCACACGGCGTCGTCTTCATTCCTGATACGGCATTTGGCTGCGTCGTTGCAGTCGTCTCCTTCTGCATGATAGTTTCGGCTCCGTTTGCAGGCTGATTTCTACTTCGTCTTCCTCCTCGATTCATCTCCACAGAAGTGTCTTCGGTTTGCTACGTCGTTGCCGACGTTGCTTCCTGTCGCAGTCTTGCGGTGCTTTCTGCTGTTGTCCGCTGCATTGCCCTATCTCCTGTGGCGCTTGTGTGAAGCACGCTAATGCCTCAAGGCTTTCCTACACCGCCGCCCTCGCCAGTGATAACCCCGTCAAACCCTCCTATGCAACAGTGGTTCACAAATGCATCTCCACTTTCCACCTCGCAAATACTCTAATATTCCCGCAAATATACCATGATTTTGTTGCAGGACATGGAAATTGCAATCTCATCAAGAAAATAGAGAAAAAAGGCGTGCAAAATAGCAATATTCTTCTCTGATGCTGAAATTTCAACTCGTGCATGAAAATACAAATTTACACTAGTTGGAAATTTCCAATTAGGTTTCCCAAAGATGGAAATTATCAGAAAGATTTTTGAAGACTTCAAAGTAGTTGGGGCTTGCCAGGTGAGTCATTTCGATGGAAGAGATGTTATGATACAGTTGAGTCTAGAAGAAGATTACACAAGGATTTTCTCAAAGAAATTCATCACAATCAAGGGCAAACATATGAAATTGCTCAAATGGACCCCTAATTTTGATCCCAATGAAGACCCCCAATTACGCCTATCTGGTTCTCATTACCTGAACTAAAGCTTCATTTATTTGACCTACATATCTTATATGTAATTGGGACTATCCTTGGAAAATCTTTACAGGTACACTTACCCACAATTCATTTCTCAAGGCCCCCTACTGCAAGGATTTTGATTGAAAGAAATATTACACTATTAAATGTAGAAGAATTCTGGCTTGACTCTGCTCACAATGTTTATTGGAAAAAAATTATTATGGAACAAAAACCTTACTATTGCAAGCCCCACGTGCCTGAATGAGCTCTCAACAAACTGTCGGCGCTTAAAATGGGGAAAAGAGAGTTTTTTTTTTTTTTAAAAAGTTTGGGGGTCGCCCGTAAGAAGCTGTCGGTCGCCGGAATCGAAGTCCCGTCGCCCGCTTCGGAAGGACTTTTTAATTTACGTATATATATATAATTTTAGAAAAATATGAAATCAAACTGACCTCATATTTTCCATAGTTTAAATGAAAGAGCACTCAACCTCAAATCCTGTATCTATCCCGAGGGATAAACACAAGACTTGAGGT
>NW_018165329.1:428939-455850 GCF_001263595.1 Phalaenopsis equestris | reverse complement strand
GGTCCCACTTCTAAGGTTCTAAGATAGTCGCAGGAAGACCCCTAAGGCTAGATCCTAACTCCTACGAGGAATACTAGACCTCACAAAAAAATTGAGGTCAACACAAACCTGATGACAACCAACTTGAGGAGGGAAACACCACAAGATAGGAGTTGATGTCTGCCCCTGGGAACCCTTCTCCTGACTATACTACAACGGATAATGTTTGGACCGAAAATCAGGATAGCACCGCAGCTCCTATTCAGGAAGCATCAGGTGCAGAGGTGACAATTCACACTTCACATACACTGGAACCTATCGTTGTAGCAACGGCTGTCTTTCCTTCTACTACGGTTCTAATATCTAATCAGACTGATGATCACATGAGTCAGTCTTCTGATGAAGAATGGCAGGTTTACACTTCTCGATGGAAGAAGAAGACTGGGGGCACATTCCAACTTGGAAACTTAATGGATGATACTTTGGTTACTCCTGACACTGGCACGACACTTCAAAGTTTGTTATCTGACTCAGCTCCTAAAACTAAAAGAAGAGACAGGACTAAACGGACTCGTCTCTAACTACTTGTTTTCTGCAAATTTAATTTTTTTAGTTTATCTGTATTTTTTAGTTGGGGTATTACTAGTTATGTATAAATTTTGATATTATATATATATATATATAGTACTGCACCCTACACTCAAGGGAAATCGAACTCCAAACCATAGGGGACTTACAACTGACAAGCAGATGCCCGACCAACTGATCTGAGTGTTCGGCACATGTATGTATGTATGTATGTATGTATCCTTTTTTGTATATATATATATATATATACACGCGCGCAAATATATATACGGGTGTGTGTGCGCGTGCACGTGCATGCGTGTGTGTGTGTGTGTGTCCATCAACCCACTCACGTCCACCCATACAGTGATACATTTGATACATCCATACATCTATAAATGCATCCATGCATACGTACACACATCCATACATGCATACATACATATCTGCATACATGCATGCATCCATGCATACATATATACATGCATGCATCAATGCATCCATCCATCCATTCATACATACATACCATCCATACATGCATTCATTCCTGCATCCATCCAATCATCCAGACATCCATACATACATACATGCACGCATACATACATACATACATTACATGCACGCATACATACATGCACGCATACATACATGCATGCATGCATCCATACATGCATACATCCATGCATGCATACATCCATGCAAACAGACATGCCTGCAAACATACAGGCATGCATACATATATAAATCCATACATACAAACACATTTGCATGCATGCATGCATGCATTCATCCATCCATCCATCCATTTATTCATCCACCCATACATACCATACATACATCCATACATGCATACATCCATACAAGCATACATACATACATACCATCCATCCATCCATACATACATGCATACAATCAACCATACATACATACATCCATACATGCATAGACAAATGATTTAATCTACCCAATTAATCCTAATCAATGATTTTCCATTAACCACTGCATGCCCATTTAGTGCAATTCCTGATTACTATAGTGTCATTGATTAACATAAATCATTCAAGTTAATTAAGTAATTAATTAGGATTAATTAAATTATTATTTCAAATTTTATAAATCAAAAATATATTTATTGTTTTATATACAGTGTTATATATCAACTTGATCAGTACAAAAAATAAAATTTAATAAAAATAATTCAGTTGATTTTCAAGGAAGTGAAATATTATGTCAATTTTTAAGCAAAATTTTCCTGATATGATTAAAATTAGATATTATGATACTCCCTTTCATATAAAAATTTCATCCTCAAAAAATTTTGAATAATTACTCAAACAAAAAAAAATTCTACCTCATTTCTTTTTCTTTCCCGAAGTGGCTTTTTATTTTGAAATGAGAAATTTATCTGTTCCTCAACTTATTAACATCTAACTCTAAAATTCTACCAGGCTTTTCAATATAAGTAAAATTTTTCTACATTCACTATCTTCATGGAAATTTTTTTGGCATGTCTGAAAAATCATTCTCAACATTAATATGTGAAACACATCATGAATATTTGATAAATCAACTAGCAAGGCTAGTATATTAAATAGCTTGATCGATCTTATCTTTAATTTCAAAAGGTCTAATATATATGAGGCAGAACTTTCTCCCCCTCATCAACCCGATTTTAAAAGCACAAAGTTCCCAATCTCAAAATTCACAGCTCTGGCTTTGGATCATAATATTATTGGTTTTTTGACACACCCGAGTTGAACCACTTAGTGTCAAGCAATTATGTAGCAGAGGTGTACAACTCAATCAGACAGACTAACTTAATCCTGATCCGTGCAAATCAGGATGAGTTTTAGAAGGAATTGTGTCTAACTGAGTCATGCGCCACTGCTTGACCGGAGGGGAGGGGTCAGTTGGGATGTAACAAAATCCTCTTTTTTTTAAGGCTATTATTTCTAATCCAGTGACTCATTCTCCATTGGTATATTTATCTTAGTTATCCCAGCTTAGAGTTTATTCATAAATCAACATTTGATCTTCGCATAATTGGTAACTTCTAACTTCCAGTGGAGTTGCTTTTGAGTGTGAAAAAAGGAGCACAATTTTGGAAGCGCCAAAATGAGAGAGAGAGAGAGAAGGGAAAACAAAATGAGAAAAAGATAAGCCAGAGAATGAGCAGGAGTAAGGGAATTAAGGGAGAAAAAGGAGCCAATGTGAAGCAGGAGAGAAAAAAATCAGTAGCGAGAAGAAAGGGTAACCAAATAACTTAAACCTATCCTCAAAACAAAACTTAACATATGAATATGATTCGTTTTTCTTATTGCAGTACCTTTCCGTTCTTTATGTACTGTTTTCCCATGCCAAAATGTTTTCTAACAGCTGTCTCTCAAATGTTTCTACCCTCATAAATCCTAAAAATTGCTTTAATTCACCTTTTGTGTTCATTGACAATAGAATTCAATTATGAAATATCTAACCCTAGAATTCAATTGCTGACATAGAATCTCAATCTTGGCAACAAACCAATTGAGAATCCCTCATCATCGCTCAGCCATCAAAAACCTTAACAAGCTTTTAAATACCCTATCACCTATAAAATGGAGTGCGATACTTCTATTAGCATAAATTTATAACATGCATAGTTGCTGAATTGGAAGCAGCAAATAAACTGAAGGTAAGCAAACAAAAATTACCTGTTTTTTAAGATCAGATTCAGAATCCAACTCATAATTAACTGTCAAACTACCAATGAATTCATCCACGGACTCCATTTGCTGGTCATCATTACCTTCATCTGAACCATTTACTACCTCTGTGGAATTTGCTTTCTCAAATCTAATGTCACATTTGAAACCATAAAACTTGGATGCAAGTCCGTGGGAGTCCCTCCAGGTATGAAGTCCTTTAGATCTCTCGTCCATGAAAGCCATAACAGTTGGCCTATGCTTCTTTCTCAACTCAAGTAGTCTTGTTTCATTTATAACTTGATAACCCATGCAAGCTGTCAAAACAAGCTGACTACTGTCAAAAGTTGAGCCAGCAAGTGACTGCAGTAAGTTAACAGCATCTCCAGCATCTTTTGTCGTGACCAATGCAGGGCCTGCCAATAAAAACATTTTCTGAACCAGTAAATATGAAAAAAAAGCATTTAGCGTATGTACATCCCTATGTATGTTGTATTTTTGTGTGTATAGTTTTTCTCGTTCAAAGAAAATAATTAACATTCTCTAGCCAATTAGATTTTGATGTTATTGACCTACAAATGCAAAATAAAAACCATTCATTCTCTTTAATTGTAGAAAGTCAAAATATTAATTTTTTAATTAAAAAATAGTTTAAGTTTTAATATTAATTGTTAAATATCTTAGTAAGGATGAATTAAGGTTTAATTGAGTCGTCAAGAGTGAATAATTTAATGGATTAATTATTCAAATAAATTATTGTTGCATTGATTGATAAATATAATTTTGAGACAAACTTATAGGTTTAAAAAGAATCAAGTCCCAAAATAATCCTCCAACTATTCATATGGGAGCAATTTAATCCTAGAGTAACGTGTTTCTTTACTTCTCCTTCTTGATTGTGCAAAGTTTATGCCTAATGGGCCCTCTAGAGCAAAATTGAGATCAATTTTGTATAGTTTAGCAACTAAATTAAGATAAAATTTTATCTTTCAATTAATGTCAATTTCTATTTAGGGATTATTTAAGATCAATTGTGTCTAATCGAAAGACTAAATGTGGTGCTCTCAGACTATATTCATCACATACGAATAATCGGGAGACATGTTGGGATTTATTTATTAAAAAAAATAAAGAGGGAGGCTTTGAATGGTTGGTTCAATTGAACTGGCCCAATGGATCAATTTTCATGCCTAAAGAAAGAAAGGGACAAGAGACAGAGAAAAAGGGTGGCCATGAGAGCATGTGTGACAGCCCGAACTCTCACCCATTAAGATATTGTCTACTTTGGCCAAATGGCTTCACAGTTTTGCCCCGTTGGTATAACTTCCTAGGAGGTCACTCATCCCAAGAGTGCTCCCATGTAAGTACGCTTAACTTTGGAGTTTCTAATGAAATTTCACCGTTACACCAAAAGGCAACTCGATTTTTAAGAGTTCAGCTTCACTCTACTTAAGATGTTTCACAATCTCCCCACTTAAATACCTGACGTCCTCGTCAGTATCTCTATACCCAGAATAATCCACCAAGCCAATAGGACTCTAAGGGTGACCACTACATATTCAAGAGGTGGCTCCCACCATTTAGCACTTTGTACCATCTAGGGTTCAAGAGGTGGCTCTCATGACATAGTATATTGTTCCGTATGGCACTGAGTTCTCATCTTCTCGCTGGTGTTGTGCTCCGATACTATTTGTGACAGACCGAACTCTCAGCCATTAAGGTATTGTCCATTTTGGCCAAGAAACCTTATAGTTTTGCCCAATTAGTGTAACTTCCCAGAAGGTTACCCATCCCACGAGTGCTACCATGTGAGCACGCTTTCTAATAAAATTCCATCGTTATACCAAAAGCGTCTCAATGTTTAAGAGTTCAGCTTCAGTGGTTTCACAGCATGAGTGAAATAAAAGGAAGAGTGAGAACAAGCAAGCAAAAGAGCAAAGCAAGAGAAAATAGTATCTAAGGTGAGGGCAAACAACTTGCATGTTTGCAACCCAAATGTGATACAACAAGCATAAGCACCAATGAGGACTTCGATCTTCATAGTTAGGGTTTAAAAATGTGAAGCTTGAGCCAATTTGGGATGCTGGAAGAATTACTTAAAAGCATATTCCTTCCTCTTTCTTTAAATTGAAAGGTCCCCAATTTTACCAACTCAATATTTGAGACAAAATTAAGTGTCCTACTCAAGGTTTTATGTCATTTAGATCAATGCTTGCAAACTTAACTAGGATTAGTTAAGGTTTCCATAACAATTTTTTCCTCCTTTCTAGCAAAGGTAAACACTAATTGTATAATGCATTTCACTATTTAATGAAAAGTTTAAGATTTGAAGGAATTTATGTTATGATTTCATTTAAGAATAAATTCATTTGGTATATATGGAGTTGGATTGGATAAATCCTAATACTAAAATTCAACCTAGTTACTATAAAAGATTCACGTAAACAATTAAACTATTCTTATTAATTAAAGAGATAATAAGTTGATCGTCATTCTTTTTTAAATAAGTGCCAAAATAGTCTCTGACCATTTATATAAGTCCAGTTTAGCCACAAAGTTTATCAAAGTACTGACTTAGTCCATGGACTCTTTTAAAGAAGGCTAAAATAGTCCTCACTATGGATTGTTTAAACCTATATTAAAAAAGTCTAGGGATTAAATTGACACTTTTATAAACTTTGGGATTAAAACAACCCATTACAAAAGTTAAGGGACCATTTTGACACTTCTCTTTTTTCAGTTAATAAATCAAGATAGAATTTCAAACCTAATTTCTCTACTTTATGATTTGATGTACAAATATTCTCTTAAAAGAAATAACTATTAGGCAGGAAGTATCTAAGTCACTTAAATATATAGTTTACTATAATATTTGAAAACGGGTTACAAACGTCTACCTCAAGTTATAGGATGCAACCTTTAAATTAAAACTTCATGCATGCCATCCAACAAAGTTTAGTGGTATTTAAAGAGAATCAATGATAATTTTAGAAAGTTAATTAAAATTAATTAAATACACTTCGGCAAAGTTATATGTTATTTATATTATTTATGCAATAGCTATAATTAATATATAGTGTATTTTATATCAGGCAAAGAAATAATTATAATAATAATAATGTAGTGTATGAGTTATACTCTATAGTAAAATTTAAGAGAATAACTAATGATTTAGTGGAAGTACAAGTGTGGTTCTTTAAACTGCTTAGTCGTATGCATAACTCTATGTTTGCTTCTAAGATTGAATCAACATTGAAGATTGGGATCAAGTTAAAAGAAAGCCAAGCTAATACTTCTAATGTCAAGAACTTGAGCCGATTCTAAGATGAGTGATCTAATATCAAGATTAAAGAAAAATTCCTTTTTATTCTAAATCTACAATATTTAATTTATATATTTATGACTCATGCTCTTTTGTAAGTCCAAGATGAGTTTTAACGCTGAAAGAAGTCATCCCAATTACTATAATGATTTAACTATCTTACAAATTAGTATTCATAATGCTATAATTAAAACATATTTTTCTATTGTTAAGATTATTTAAATTGTACATTTCAATGTTCTTTATAAATAGATAATGTATGTAGAGGACAATGAAAAGAAAATTATATATAAGTATGCCACCAACCCCCTAATAGTGCAATGTAGGGGAAGTATCAGCACATTTATAGTGTTTACCTTCTACCTCAAAATAATGATAAATTTATGAGCTACGCCCTACTGTGCCGATTACGGATGCATCAATGAATGATAAGTTGGAATTTTTTCCTCCTCAAACAATAATTGACATAACTATGTATTGCTATGCTCATGAAGGATATATCAGTCAAAGGTGAGTTATGCCTATAAATGATTCTCCTATGACAAATGTATTATACATAGACTAGAGTATAAGTTACGATATTAAATGTTCAGCACATTTTTAAACTCTTATTGCTATAAAACGTTGTCATTCCATTAATATACGTAAGTGTAATTACTAAGTAATATTTATGGTCATAATTGTTATTGAAATTAAAAGCCTGATTATGAATTATTTACAACTCAAAGATGATAGCTAGATACGGATTAATACCTTTTATTTTGAATTATTGTGGTTTAGAATTGTGAAATATCTATTGAATTATATGTTTATAACTCAAGTCATTAGTTCTTCAAGTAAGACATAGCAAAGGGGAGAAAAAAGGAGGTTTGTTTATAACAGAAGCAAAACATCTAATATTACATATTTGCATAGATTTGGTAATTGTAAAAAATAGACCAGTTACTTACCCTCAAATGATTATTATATGGCTTATATTACTTCAAGGTGTATGTGAATGCCTTTACGATAATTAAATTTTTTGTTTTAGTGGTACTAGTGAGATATTGGAAGTTATATGAAAATAGAAAAGCTAATTTCAAATTGCTATACAAGTACGAAAGGTATTTCAAGGTTCAACCTTCCATTTGACCTTCTATTCCCACCTCAATACTTTAGCTCCGAGCTTAGTTATGACATTAATGTTACTAAAAATAGCAACATGAATTTGTTCAAAAAAAAATTATAATCATTTGATAATCAATCATTGTCACAGAGGACAGCTTTAAGCAAAGGAAGATAAATACAATTACATAGTATTGAAACTTTCAAAAGTCATGGAATCAAATACGTTAACATTTTACAAGTATAAGATGGATTTGATACATAAAATATAAGGGTAAAACAAGGACTTTTAAAAGGTTTTGGTTATATCATACAAATACCTTTGTATTTTTCATAAGCTCTATAAAACTATTAAATCATCTTAAAAATTGATGAAACTCTCAATTCACATGTATCTCTTATGTTGCAGTCACAATAATCAATGTGGCATTGACCTTAAAGATTATATATAAAGGTAGATGCAACAATAAAATTATAAAAAAAAAATAATCATTCTCCTCTGGGAAAAAAATTTATGGAAAGAAAGAGTTTCCATAATATAAAATGAACTTAGATGATAAGAACAATAGACGGCAATTACCATATAACTCCATCAAAGCAAGAGCAGTGCGGAATAACATCACACGGTTTCCTTCAAAAAGAAGAACATCCCAAATACGAAGAACTACAATAGATAAGTTGGGCTGTCAGACAGTTCATATATGTACATTGGCACAGGTACCACTAGTGCATCTCAAAGACAATAAAGGAAAAAGGATCAAGTATAAAAGATTTCATGGACTATGAAGTAATTCAACAAGAACTGCAGTTCAAAGATTTATAGAACCTGACCGCTTTCCCAAGGAAGCATATTGACAAATATTGAAAGGAACCAGGGTCCTGCAATCCATGCCACCTCCAACCCTAGGTAATCGAGATGATTGACTGCATAGAAGCAGAAATGCCTGATTACCCAATTCACAGGTCTATTTATGTAAAATAAGAGCTACGATGCTATTGACTCGTAAATTACTTACGTAACTTGGGAAATCTCTCCCGAACTAACTCCTCCAATACAAGCTGATCCACCTGAAAAGGTGTTTTATTTAGAAGATTTCAAACAGTGCACAATATATCCTTAACCAAGAAATCTCCAAAAAACTCAATAGGTTAAACCCCAATAGAATATTATTCTATTTATTCTAAGCAAGACGTAAAATGAGAAATTACCTGAGCTTCAATCATTTCTTCAGAATAATAACCATCAAAGTAATCATCAATTATAGCCGTTAATGTCCTAAAATATTCATGGCAAAAAGAATAGTAGAATTGAAGAACTGCTAGTCTATACAAGAAATAAAATTCTATTATTTTGAGAGTTGCAGATTGAACAAAATAAAACAAAGCAACATTATCCTAAATTTTCTGCAAAACTGTAGTATTTTATCCATGAACTCTAAGATTAGATTGACATACCAAAATGCATTCTCTTCAGGCATCAGCAACAATAGCAGACCAGCAAAGAAATTCATAGCCTGTGAAGCAATGAAAATTTTTAATTTAACAATGCTGCTAAATTTTGTGTAGAAACCAGAAGCAAAAACTGATGGCCAAATGGGAAGAAAAATCTGTAATAGTGCTATCAACAACAAAGCAATGTTGAGTTTTTATTCTTGAACAAACTAAACGATAAATCATAAATGCATGGTTATCAGATGTTTATCAAATGTTACTATTTTTCAAACTTTGAAATAATCCTTAACATCAATGCGTGGAATTATTGATGGCTCTTAATGATGTTGGATCTCTAACTATTGATTTATTTCTTCCTTACCAGTCAACCCTTAATTGTAGAGATTTGAATGAAAGGATATGTGAGAGGATACGGGGAGAATGATCTTGTAAGAAGAAAAACAAAATAATTAGATCATCAGTCAAGTGAAGAAACCCAAGGATCATGTAGAAGTTGATCCTTAAGTTCTCGGTCAAGGAGAGAGATCAAGAGTGTCATGTAAGAGAACAGCCTGATCCCTTGGATTCTCTATGAAGGAGAGAAATATAAAGAGATGTCAAATGAGAAGTGAGAACGATGAGAAAATTAGAAGAAATGAGAATTTGCTTTCAACCCAATTTGGCATGTTAAAGGACTTTCATATCCATATTTAGAGAGGATTACATGATAAAATGATAACTATTTTAAATATAAAACAAAATAATCATAAAGAAAAGATATAACTCCTACCAATAAAATAATCCTAAGGGTTTTGCCTCATGGCGATTCCCGACGGTGATTTTATCGGGTTTAGCTTCTTCGTTTCTCTTCTGCGTCTCCCAAGAAAGATGTTTTCACGCAGCTGCAACTCCTGTCTTTCCTATTTGAAGTTCGTTCGCTCCCAGTCGTCAACTTTGTCAAAGAAGAGCGCTCCTGCCATCGTCATCTCCATTGACGACAACATTTCTCTCTCCCGTTGCGACCACATTTCTTCTTGGGAGCAGATTTCTTGCGGCTGTCTCTCGTTCAAGACAAACCGAACCTAGCACCCAAAGTTTTGCTCGCATCTTTGCGGCCTGCCAGACTATTTCTCTCCTGACCGTGACCATCTTGCGAGGGAGATGGCCTCGACGCTCTGTTCCTATGCAAATGCCCTTGCCGACGACGTGTGCCCCTCCTCCAGGTTCAACACCTGGTTTTACTATCGGTAAGTCCTGCAATGTTCTAGAATCTTTCCACGAGGCTCTTGAAGATGGAGATGATCACACTTTTATTAAAAAGCTTGAAAAAAAAATGAAAAGTCTGCACTTATTCTCACAGAGGTTGAAACCGGCACTCTCACGTCTTCTTAGCGTTTTTCTGTAGTGGGGAAATTCCTTTATGGTCACCCAAAACTGGAGATCATTAGGAAGGAGTTTGATGCTATGAAACTATTGGGCAGTTGGAACATTAGACTACTTGACGGTAGACATATACTTATTCAACTATCTCATGATATCGATTACACTCGCATTTTTTCTCGAAAAGCTATCAAGGTTGACAATCGTTTTATGAAAATTCTGAAGTAAGCTGTCGGTTTTGATCCAAAAGCTGAGTCCCCTATCATTCCTGTTCGGATAAAGTTTCTGGGGTTAAAATTACATATGTTCAACATGGAAATCTTGTACTCTTTAGCAACTGCTTACGGTAAATCTCTCAAGGTGAACAGTCCTGAACTTGCTGTCACTAGATCCTCTATGACTTGTGTGTTATATATGGATTGACACTATTCACAATGGATATTGGCAAAAGGTAGAAATGGAACCACATCCTCCATATTGCTCTCATTGTAATATATTTGGTCACAGCTCTACTATTTGACATCGTTTGCATCCTCATTTAAGGCCGCATATCGCTAAAGAACAGCCACCTATTATCCCTAATGAAAAGATGCAACCCAATCCTCTTCCCAACGCCTCAGTTCCTGAAGAAGAACAACATACTACAGCTACATATTCAGTTGTGTTTATATCACCCACTGTTATTGAAGAAAACTCACTTCCATGCCAAGACACACGAGAGTGCTCCTTTGATCCAATAACAAATCAGCCGTTACAATATGTAGTTGCTTCTAATATTCAACAATCTGCACATCTCCTGCACTCTTTATACCAAGATCAGGTGAGTCAATCTTCAGAAAAGGAATGACATGTTTATTCCAGGAGAAAGAAAAAGAATGGAGGCCGACTCCAGCTCGAGAATATATTGGATGATGCATTGGTTACTACTGGCAATGGCAATCATCTTACCTACTTATTAGATTGCTCCTTTCCTAAAACCAGAGACAGGCAAAACCAAATTGGGTTGCTCTCTAGCCACCTGATACTATGTATTTCAGCATTTTTAGGCTTTTAGGCTTTTTCTTTATGTCTTTCTTTATGTCTCTAATATACTTTTCAGTATTTTCTAGTTTTGGAACCTCTTACGATTTCGGTGTGGGTAGGGTGTCATGTTTGGGCCCTCCAACACATTGTATCTGTATATTTTTTTCTAGTTATTATATTAGCCTTTTGGGCTTTCTAATATATATAAAAAAAACCCAATGACTAATATATTAAAGAGAAAAATGTACAGATAGGTTATATGAGAGGGCTTAAAAGAAGGTCCAACTCACACAATACAACACATACAAAACTCAATAAAGCAAAGATACATTAAGTTAAAAATCCAAAAAGCCACCAACTCTAGTTCTCGAAAGAGAGCCGACTAACAAATTGGTAAGGTGTGTACCATTACCCGAAGTAACCAAAGTATCATCCATCAGATTTCTGAGCTCAAATAGGTCTTCATTCTTCTTCTTCTTCCTGGATATGTAGACCTGTCAATCCTCATCTGATGATTGACTCATCTGATCAATGGATTGGTCCAAAAGTGGTCGGACAGGTGTAGGTCGTTGCACATCATGATCCCATGAGTCTGAGTAACATTGACATCTTTCTGGACCTGATGAGGCGATACGGAAGCAGCAGAAGTATTTCCACCTGTAATATCAGTGATAGGTTTTAGGACAAACGGAGTCTGAAGAATCTCCCTCGCCTCCACGACAGGAGGTTCCAAAGACGGGAGAGCTATAATATTGTGTGGAGACTAAATGGTTGACATATTGCTTGTGGGGATAGTGACGCCTTCAGTTGTATCCTTTTGAAGATCAATAGTGTCAATAACTTAGAGTTGATCAGGAGGAGATGGAATCACTGCCTCTAGCAGAGCACTTTGCTTATTTAGTTTGAGATGGGAGTGTAGATGATGGCATTGAGAACTGCAGTGGTCGAACATATGCCAGTTCGAACAATACAAAGGAAAAGGCTCAATCTCTACCTTCTGCCAATATTCATAGTGTTGTGTGTCAAACCAGATTTCCTCAGAAGCGGAAGAAGTAATGTCTCTTTCAACAAATACTCCGACTTTAAATTGACGGGAAAGATTAAAAGTAGGAATGTCTGTCTTAAGTGGCTTACCATAAACTGAGACAATAGAGTGCAACACTTTTTGGAGAAATAATGAAATTTCGGACCAAGGAGTCGAATCCAAACCAGAATGATTGGTGGTTTCATTTATGGGTCAAAATCCACAGACCATTTCAAAATCTTTATTATTTTATTATCAATTCAGACTATTCTTCTAGCAAATAAGCGCGTGAAATCTTCTTCATTATTACTTTAAATAAGAATGTGTCTCTCATCTAATAGTCTAATTTTTCACTTCCCAACAAGGTGCATAAGTTCAAATTTCTTGAAAATAAGCTCCATTTTGGGAAAACCATATAGAAACTTCTCAACCAAATTCAAACGACAGAAGGAAGCAAGTTGAATATCTTCAAGTTGAATATCTTCAAATCTTCAACTTCTGTAAAAAAGATGGCAGACTTCTCATTCTTCCTACCAGGTTTCTTGATATCCTCTACCCACTCAAACGAAGGAGAGAAAGAGAACGATTTAGGTGTACCTGAGGCGTGGACACCCGTAAGGGCAGCTGCATACGATATGTCTGAAGCCATCCTCAAAGATAGAGGTGCAGCGTTAAGAACAAAGAATAAAGCTGCTCTGATAAACAAGGGACAAATCGCGTCGAAACAGCCGAAGCCAAAAAAAAAGAACACGTAAGACGGGACGAGCAGCAGAAATCGCGAGTTGTACCTGCAAGACGGGAAAACAAGCCACAAAACCCACGAGCGGTACCCAAGAGACGAAAAGAAGAGCCACAAAGGAGTCGTAGAGCCGGGAAAGCTCGCGAGACGAGAAGACGGTAGACGAGCTGCCTCTTAGAGCTGGGAAAAACTAACGAGACCAGAAGACAGGGAGACAAAACGGAATCAGGCTCGAAGACGCCAGAGAAGAAGCAGCGAAGCCGTAACAGTTGCTAGGGTTGTATGTAAACGGACGAAATGAACGTATATGTTTAATATATATATATATATTTATTTATTTATTTGTGTGCATATCTGTATGATACATATATAACTCATGATAAAAAAAAATATATTGAATTCTACTCTCTCTCCTATGCAGTGAGGCTCACCCACTCATCAATCATATCAAAGAGCTTAAGACACAAAGATCAAAGCTTTGTACCATTAAATCAATTTCTCGATGGCCCTTGATTATAATTTTTGTACTTTCTTTTAGAACTGTCGGCCCTTTCTGCTTGTTAATTGAAAGTCTTCTCTAGTCTGATGTTCGATTCCCCCCGAATGTAAGGTGTGGTACTCGAATTATATGTGCATAAGGGATAGTCGGGGCTCATATCATAGCCTCTGGCCATTCTTTTTTAATATATATATATTAAGAAAGCCCGAGGGCTAATATTTTAAAAAGAAAGGGACGTAAAGGTTGGATGAAAAGATCAAAACTGGAACCCTAAGCACCCGGTGTACAACACACACCAAAGTCTCAAAAAAAGTACATGTATATCTAAAAAACCAAAATTATAAACTAGCCATGTAAACTCTACGCCAAAAGTCTCCAAACACTCGATAATGGGAGTTTGAATACGACCCCATGTATTCTTACCTCTTATCTCTGGTTCTAGGTAGAGTGCTAACAAATGGTGAAGTCTACTGTCATTACCCGAAACAACCAAGGTATCATTCATTAAGTTCCTGAGTTCTAGTAGGTCTTTATTATTCTTCTTCCTGGATGTGTAAACTCGTAAATCTTCATCCGAAGATTGGCTCATCTGATCAGTGTATTGGTCCAAAGGTTGTCGGGCATGTATAGGTTGTCGCATAACATGATTTCCTTGTGTCTGAATGATAGTAACAACTTGTTCAATCTGATGAGGTGGTAGAGATACGGTGGAAAGCTCACTTAGGGTAGAATGTTGAATTTGAGACTAGGGCACACCTATTGTTAGACACCCCACCACGAGATTGCCAACTGTTACATCAATGATAGCTTCTAATGTAGGTAAAAAATTAAATGCCTTCTCTGCCGCCACCAACTGAGGGTTCCACAAGAGGAATCAGAGGACCTTCATCCTGAGCATTATGTGGAGGCTGAATAGTTGAAAAAATTTGAACCGACAGTCAGGTCGGCCAGTGAACTAAATGATACGGTTACCACAGTATTATTGGGGTCAGAGATATCCTTGTGATGATCAAGAGTGTCACTAACTTGATTAAAATAATGAAATTTCAGTTCGAGACGAATCCAGACAGGTATGGTTGGCGGTTCCGTCTGTGAGCCAAAATCCACAGTCCATTTCAAAATTTTCATTGTTCAGTGATAAATTTAAACTAATCTTCTAGCAAATAAGTGTATGTAATCCTCTTCGTTGTTATGTTGAATAAAGATGTGTCGCCCATCTAAAATTTCAATTTTTCACTCCCCAACAAGATGCATAAGCTCAAATTCCTTACGTATAAGCTCCAGTTTGGGATGATCATAAAGGAATTTTCTGACCGAATTCAGACGAAAAAAGGAAGCAAGCAGGTTACATTTGGCTTCAGTAAAAAAGATGGTTAACTTATCATTCTTCTTACTAGCTTTCTTGATGCAACAGAACTCGCCACCCTCCGGCAGCGCAAAAGAAGGCGGGAACAAAACACAATTCAGGAGTACCTGAAGCGTGAACACCCGCAGCATAAGTTCTTTCTGAAGCATCACCGATTGAAGCGGGGAGCTGTGGCGTTGAAGAATGCAGTCAAGGAAAGAGCAAACGGCGAACCCTCACCACAAAAAAGACCCTGTCAGCCCAGGAGATTGAAACAAGTCGAACGACAATTAGGGCAAATGCAACAGGTAGAGGGAGGAAGCGAAACCTAGTGAAGGAAGCAACAAACTCTAGACGAAGGTGCGGCTTCGACACCAAACCCTAGTCGGAGGGAGCAGCGACGTTATGCTTGCGTGTAGAGGGAGGAAGCGACCGAAGGCAAAGGAGGAAGGTCTGTGGTTTTGTCGAAAGGAGAAGGGGATTTGTAATCGTGAGTTCAGCGTGCGTCGAAGCAGTCATCGCCGAAACCACAAATCGGTCGTCGCCGAAAGGCAAAATTAAAGGAACTTCATTTTCGACAGAATATATATATATATATATATATGTATATGTATATATATATGTATATATATATGTATATGTATGTATATATATGTATATGTATGTATATATATGTATATGTATGTATATATATGTATATGTATGTATATATATGTATATGTATGTATATATATGTATATGTATGTATATATATATATATACATATATACATATATCCTATTGTACAAGAAAAAGAATATAAATTTGTAAGAATTTTTCTTTGTTGTCTTATTTTTTATGTGATATCAGAGCAAGGTTGAGATTTTTTTTCCAACCATTGTTCTTTCTCTATAAGGTAAAGTTTTCTCACTATCAACCTCATTATTCTTTTATAATTCTCCGTCTGTTCACAATATTTAAATTCTTAGACTTCGCTTCAAAGGAATCAACCATAACTAATGGTAAAAACTACAATAAGGAAAAACTCCAGATATTTCAAGCATCTTATCACTTGAACGAGAAAAATTTGCTCTGATGATCCCAAATCATGAAAATCTTTCTGAAATTAAAGGAAAATATCCAACTATCTTGTGGATCTACCTCTGAATCCTAAAACTAAAAGTTAGTATTTTGGGAAGAAGCTGCTTTCAAAATCATGACATGATAGTGAAACACCAAACTATCAGAAATCCATGAGCCATTTATGTTCCTCTCAACTGCAAAATAAGTTTAAGATGCAGTTAAACAAACCTACTCAAAGATGAAAAATATTGCACCTATCTACAAAACTCACAACCAAACATGTCAATATTCATGTCATTAATTACTTGAATGCCTCAAAGGTTTACTAATTGTAGTTGGACTACACCAAATCTCAATGTGTCATGTTCTGATGATCTATTGATCTTCAAACAATTTGTAAAGCATGAAAGAACTTCAAATTTATGGCATAACTCAATAATGAATTTGACTAAATTTAAATCTAAATTTTAAAAAGAGAAAATCATCATGATTTTAATAAAATATTCTCTCTCATACAGATGATTTTCTCTTTTTAAAATTTAGATTTAAATTTAGTAAACCTTTATCAATGGCCTGACACTCAATACAGAGAAAATCATCATGATTTTAAAGAAAAAAAAATTATAATGATAATCAATGGCCTGACACTAGATATATCTGTCGGGACAACTCCTAAATCCTAATGTAAGAGATTTTTTTATCAAAAAACCTACTCTAAAAAGACAAAAAATTCTTTCGAATATCATCTCGGGTACAACTATTACAAAAAAAAAAGGTACACCATTGACAAAAATTGAACGTTGCACATCTTTAGTTGCTAACATTTAATAAGAAAATCAATTATGGTATAGATGGATCCTTAAAAGTATACATACAGATGTCGAGGATCTCGGATTGATAAGTATTACATTTTAGTTTTTATTTTGATGTCAGTTATAAAAATTTAACAAATGTGCGAACTAATGTAAATTAATTTTTTATGAAATAGAATGGCTCTTTTGTATTTTGAATCATTGTATTTACGAATGAAGTTGTTAGATAGTTTTCTTCCGTCCGGCCAACAGTTCCAACATTGGTAATGCCAAGCTCCCGGGTCAAGTCGTGACAACGACATATGTACAACTTATCCCAACAGAAAAGCGAATAGAGCTAGGCTGCTAAGACATCCCACTAAAACCTCCAATAGCAAATGTGGATTACAATGACATGTCATGAAGAAAAAGAAAGTTACATAAATTGAATATGCTAAATCACAAAACTTGAGACGTGGAATAAAAAAAGTAGAAATTGATAATTGAAATGTTTACTTGCTCAATAAAATGTTTTAGTGACAATAAAGTAGTTTGCAACTGTCACCAACATAACCACCAAAAAAGTGATTCGATAATGGTAGTTTCAACTCAAAATCAAAATGAATGACTGGCCTACCTGGCAGTACCCAACAGATGGATTATGCCGAGCATAAGCTGTGAGTAGCTGCCTCAAAGTATTTCTTCCATCCTCATCCAAAGCAGGATGTCCTGGAAATGTCCTTGGCAAGTCCTGAAAGTAAATGAATATTATGCAAGAAAATTATTTAAAGACCTCATTTTGTTTGTAAAGTTTTTTACAACTTAAAACACCCATCAAAAGCTTTAAAACTCCTACCTTCTCAATCTGTCTCTTCCATTTCTCTGACTGACTTACATTAGATTTCTTTGGGACATCACTGGCATCATTTGAAGAAAAATCAACTTCGTTACTCTCAACAGTTCTGGTTTCTAGAGCCAGCAAGTTTTGGTAATACCCTTCCACCCTGCGCTTCCCTATACCAGTGAATGCTTGCCATATCTGCAACCACAAAGATAGATTAATAAAGCTGATTAAAATACAGACATCTGACCTAGGGTAAGACGCGCCTCTCCTCTAAGGGCCATTGGCAAACCACCACTAACGAGGAACTCTAGCTCTTCCTTCCAAGGGACGGAAGACTCTGGCAGTGCTCCCTGATTAGTCAGATTGACCGCTGCATCAGTGCCACTTCCGTAACCAGAAGAAGCCTCCTGGTTCACATCTGATCTCTCTACATCATAAAATTCATCCTCAGAATCATCCAAGATCTTTATCTCTTGATTATGCACGATTCCATTTGCACTTCTCTGGGCATCTCCCTCGTCAATCAAAAAGTATGTCTTCCTCTTCACACGAGCACTCATCCACTGCTCAATTAAAGCAAGAGAAGGCCTTATCTGAGACCAACATTGGGTTTTATGTATCAACTCCTGTTCCACTTGCACATCACTCTCCTCGGGTCCGAACCCTTTTCTCAGTCCAATATAACCACGATCGTCACCCAAACTAGTCGCTTCAGCAACAGGCGACACAATCTCACTACCCTCAGCAGCAGGCACATTGTCCGACGCTCCCTGACTCTCAAGGAATTCCTTCCAACGATTTGACCTTTCTTCCTCCTCCTCCTGGAAGCATAATAACGAACAAGTGAATTGATCAAGACAAATGAAAATTAGTGTCCTAAAAAACAAGTATAGCTAAAACAAGCATTGCCTTGTAGATATTGGCGTATTCTCGGTATGTCTGCAAGTGCTGAGGGCGCACGACAAATCCATACGCATCCCTGATCAGATCTAAAATCATCACATAAGTAATAGCGTAAAACTAATCCAACGATCAAAACTCCTCACTAAACTGACCGGCATCAAAGCCAAAATAAATCGAAAATATAAACACTCTTGTGAAGCTTTAATCGGCGGCAATAGAACCCATAAAAATTCCATATAACATTCAATCTAATAGCGTTAGCAAAATGAATCAACAGAAACACCACAATAATCAAGCGATCCAGGCACATTCAGCTCCCGGTATAAGACCTCAAACAAGAAATTCCATGCCGGCGCTTCCCGATCGGGTCGCGCCAGCACTGTAACCGCGAGCCACATTAAGAAAAAAAAATATCTGACGGACTTCCACAATTCACCCATAGATCGCGAGGACGAAGATATCCACAAAAAGGAGAATTCGAATCACGGAATCGCAACCGCATTCCGTAAAAGTCGAAAAAAGCAGAAACCCTACACGTGGAAAAGATAAAGAGGCGCACCTTTTATTTTCAAGGGTGAGGAGGGGAAGACTGTTGGGCTTCATCAAAGGCGGTGCGTGTGGCGGTCAGAGCGGGTGATTCGCAGAGGCGATAGCAGTCGTTAACGGGAAAATCAAGTTCGCTACAGCATTAGATGCGCAGTTGATCGGCGGCGATGAGACCGCCGGGTTTGGCGAGAGGGAACTGAACGCAGGAGGCGCGAAGCGGGACGGAGTCTTGCATGGAAGGACGGAGTAATGTAGACAATAAGGCGGCTATTAGGATTAAATTATTCATTCACGTTGAATCAAGTAGGTGGCGTTGACTTGATAATTACCTTAAATTTGATTTATTTTTCCAACCTTAAAAAAAATTACTTATATACCACTCAATTCCTACCTGTTAACAAATCTATTAAAAGTTTTAATTTTAGCATGCATATCACCTTACCCGTAAATGAAAATATATGTTTGACTTTATTGAAAGTTAAAATATTATTATTTTTTTATATGACATAAAATTTTGTGTGATATAAATATAAAAAGTAACTTATGTGTTAAAATATAAACACGATCACAACATGTGTCTAGAAGCGTACGTCAAGGCAACATAAGGTATGATGAAATGAATTGGATCTATTTAGTATTTTTAAATGTAAAATTGTATGCAAATAATAAGAATAAAGTATATTTTTTTATTTCAAAATTAATAATCTGGTGATAAAATTGTTGACCTCAATTTCGATGACATATTCCCTTCCTCTTGGTGCTTAGGATCAGTCATAGGACTTTTCTTTTGACTATCATATAAGACTAGAGATGGAACCTACCTACATAGAAATTCAAACCACTTCCTTGCTCTCTTTGAAACACACATGGATGATCATGAACCTCTAGCACTTTGAAGATTGAGACCAAAATGTGAGGATTCAAGGAAGAGTCCCCATAGGACTATTGAACTTAGGGCAACCCTAGGTGGCTAGAGTTTGGTCTCTCACTCACAAAAGCACATCACAATTCCATATTTGTCCTAAAACCCCAAAATCTACACTCAGTGAACCTTTTTCCCTTTGCTCTTTTGGAAACTCAAATGGATGGTCCCAAGCCTTTGGCTTATTGGTTGAGATGGCTAGGACCAACATGTGAAGGTTCATAAAAGAGTTGTCATTTGGCAAGGCTTGGTCCCAAGGTGCTTACGTGTGGTCAGGACTCATGACCAAATACCCCTAAACCCTAAACCCACCTAAAATACCCAATTTCGCCAAAATTTTCCAAAATTGCCAAAATGCCCTTGGAATCCTAAATTTCTAAAAGTGGTCTAAATCCTCAAGTTCTCTCCAAAAATCAGGATAAACTATTTCAAACTACTCAAATTGATCAAAACACCACAAATTCTTCAAAATTCTTAAAATATCCCTAAATTTTCAAAAATTACCAAAATACCCTTTATATCCCAAAAATTCCAAATACCTCCTAAAAATTTTCAAACCTCCCCTAAACCAATCTCAACTACCCAATGGGTCCAATTTGACTAAATTGGCCAATTTTGACCAAAATCTCAATTTTGCCCCAAAATCTCCAAAAATTCCTAAAATCCCCAAATTCACTCTAAATGTCCCCAAAATCAATTTGAATCACCCAATGTCTTCAATTATGCCCAAATCCACCAAAATTGCCTAAATTTCCCAAATTGCTCCTAAAGGCCCAAACCCCCCAATCTGCACCAAATTAATCAAATTGACCCCCAATTTCATCTAATTCCCTCATAAACTACCCAATTTTAAAGTTCAAACTCAATTTCAATCAAACTCGAGCCCATATTGATTAACCTATGGGTAATTCTAATATAATTCCTTCATGGATACTTTAAAAGTCCATACCCATATGTATTTTAAAAAGCCCATGGCATTGATTTTAAAAGGCCCAAATTGAGGCCAATATGACATAAAATCCTTTTCACATCATCCCATTTTAATTTGAATATTCATCATGGGCATCATAACAATCATACCATGCATACACATGAGATTTTATCTAAATTGGGCATGATGGCATCTTCTCCCAAAAATTTCATAAAAAAAAATTCCTTTTGATTGACACATTTCTATGGACTCATACATGGCATGACATGTCCCATGGAGCCTTCAATGGACACCACAAAGTCAAAATTTACCAAAAATGTCAAAAGGAGGTGACCGCTCCCTCTTCCTTCTTCACTTGGACTTTCCTTCTTCATGCAACAATTAAACATTTACCTCATGACCAAGCTAGCCATTTGACCTCACCCAAACCTTCCTTTGAGTCAGTCCAAGCACCCTAACCACTTTGGGACCAGACTTAGCCACTTGAACAACGGGTTTGAACCCAACCTAGCTCACTTAACCTGAAACTCATTTTTCTCTTGGATCTTCACCTTGGAGCTTACCTAAAACCAAATTGAGTTGACCACTCAATCAGTCGGACTTCCCTGAGCTCAAAGGTGACCTGACCATGGTCGCTCGACCACATCAACTACTAGAAAACCCTGTGCCCGAGAGGGTTCAAATGACTTAAACCAAAAATCAACTCACATGAGCTGGCTCACTCTAATTGGCCATCACATCCTTTCTTCCTTCCACCTAAGCAGCTGCCTTGCCACTACGACATGACCTGTTGGCCACCAGAGCCTCCTCTATAAATGGACGACCTCCCAGGGACAAATGGAGAAGAGTGCTCAAACCTTAACAAAACTCTGCCAACTTTTCACCATACCCTTTTTCAACTCTGAGAAGTCAATCCCCACCATTTCCTTGCCCTAATTCTTACTGGTTAGCCTCAATTTCAAACTAAAAAATCAGGACTTTTCATGTTCATCCCTCCAACTCAATCAATTCCCCAAATTAACTCACTCTTAAGCTTTACAAGAGCAAGATAGGAGGTTCCCCACCAAAAGCCCTATGATTTGAGCCCTCTACCATAGAGTAGACCAAGGTCGTGCCACCCTTTGATCGAATTCCTACTTGGACCTTATACCAGAGGAAGATGACACTTTGAGGAGGTTCGTTGGACTCCACTAAAGCTTTTGCAAGCATCAAATCAATGCCTCACCTCTTGGGCAAAAGTATAAATCACCAACCATAATTTTCAGCTCGATTTCACCAATTGTGAAGAGAAGTTTAATTTCATGAGCATGTAACTGTATAAATGTGTTTGTTGATACGAGTAAATATGTTCAATTTTTCATATACTTTTAATGTCTATATTTGGTGATTTTCAATGATATTGCACTTTAAAGGAAGGTATTTTATATATTTTTAGTTTCAGGTACAAGAAATGGATTTTTGGAGAAAAATAAGAAAAAAATGTGCAATTTGGAGCAAAAACAAATAAGAAAGAAAATTATGTCCTGACACATTTCGATGTGTCTTTATATGCTTAATCTCTTTTACACTTCTCACAAATATTTGAATAAAATTACACTTTAAAGGAAGTTTTTTTATACTTATTTTGTAATTCTATCTGTTAGAAGCGCGACACAACTGAAACGGGGCGAAATGGAGCTAAAACGGAGTCAAACGAATCAAAATAGTGGAGTTGCGCAGGGTGGGCGCCGACAACGCCAGAGTGCAGAGAGAAACATCAAAATGGAGTTGAAGGTGCCCGAAACGGCGCCGACAGCGCCCGAGACAGTTTGGATGCAATGCTGGGCAAATTTCTAGAAGATTCAATGTATTTGGACGCTTTTTGGAAGGTTTCTTAAGGCACCACTTGGGAAATTCGTCCTACACTATAATAGAGTGCTTTTATGATAGAAAAAGTGGTGTGTGTTATTGAAAAAATGTGGAAAATATTTAGAGATCTTATAATAAGAGTAGAAATGTTGATTTATACCTTTTTTGGAGAGATTTTGGAGAGATTGGTGGATTGGTGAGGAGATTTTGAGAGAATCTATAAGGGAATGTTCTAGCATTGTATGGATCAATGAGAGAATTTGTGGGAGAGATTTTCATCTTTCTTTTAAGTGAAAACAACTAAGTATTGTGTTCTTTTGATTTTGTAAACACTTATCTATTGGATTTGCTTTGATGAAATGAAGTTTTCCATTGTGTTTTCTTCGTACTTTATGATGTGTTTTTCTTACTCTTTCTTCTTATTAGGAAATAGTAGCATGAGAGAACTATGTCATTGTTTTCCTTTTACTTTTCTTTTATAATGAGTAGGATTCATGTTTAGGATTTTGGGATGCATGCTAGAAGAAGTATTAATTATAAAGGTGATGTTTTTTTACTTGCACTTCATTTATTTACGTACCTACCACACTCAATTCCTATGTATTTAGTTACCTCATAGCAATACTTCAATATAAGACCCGAGAGGGCAGTGTAATTCTCAATAAAGTTTCAAATTTCATGGATGGTATGGATGGTGAAGTTCATGAGGGTTAGATGCAAATAAATAGGGGAATATACTTTGATGGGCGTAGAATTGGAGATTTTAGGGTGACAGACTAAAATTCCCAATTTGGTCATAGTGTTTGGAAAGTAAAGCAAGAGCTAGCCTTCAGGAGAAGGGAAGTGGGAGCTCTGGAGTGAGAGTCAGTATCCTCCCAGCCTAGCCATGGATTTAGAGACTAAACCTAGGATTAGCCAATGTTCTTTATAGCACTCGGAAGAGAGTAAAGAATAGGATTCTTCTATTTGGCACATACAATATTTAATGCATCTCATTCCTTTACATTATCCAATTCACTACATAAGAATAGTAGTTTTTTAACATCTCTAAATTCTCCAAACTAATTCATTCAAAAAGGGGTTATCTTTAGAATTAACATTTGCATTAAGGAATAGTTATTATCATTACATTTAACATTTGCATTTAAGAGTAGTTGCTAGATAAAACACTATTTTAATCAACATTACAATCTAAGGCCTGATAGTAGTGGACTAGAACTTTGATTAAGGACCTCTTACCTCGCTTCCCTATGGGATCGATAAACGGGACTCCATTAAAGCCCTGTATTACTTGAGCAAAATGTATACTTGCATTTATATCATTGTGACTACATAGAATATATAAAATTAACATAAAAAAATAAAGTCGAATCAAGTTATTAGCACCGTTACCGAGGATTAAAATCTTTAAGTTGTTGTGTCAACTTCATGAAGCATAGCATATTAAAAAGTCGCATCAAATTTTTGGTGTCGTTGTCGGGGAAGCTTCAGTAAGAACATTAGATTTAGGAGAATTTTAGTTGAAGTAATTAGTCTTAGACTTCGAAAACTGTATTGCCGTAGAACTTGTTGTGTGAAAACTATTTGCTTTTTGTATGAAAAAGTGTTGTGAAAAAAACTGTTTGAGTGAAAAATAAGGTGTTTGTGAATATATTTTGTTATGTTGAATATATTTTTTGTTTTATTGGTTTAATTATTAATGTATTATTTGTTGTGTTGCGTATGAAAAATAAAGGATCTGCAGGCTTGTGTCTTAAGATCCTAAGTTAGAAAAAAGAAAAAAGGAAAAAAACAGAAAGGACTTGAAGAACTAGAAATGGAAATGGAAAACATTTAAAATAATAACTTGGAAAATCTTCATAAATCATTGAGGGATTATGTATATCTTATGATAGTTGAAATTCACTCAATTATGTAAACCCCTGTCATAAAAGCTGACTTTTTTACTAAATCCAGCGATTATCCAATTGGTGCAGAACAACCAATTTGGGGGAACTTCTTTGGAGGATCCCTATTTAGACTTATCAAGTTTTCTAAAATTTTGTGCTACATTTCGTTATAACGGCATGTCAGACGATGCTGTTAGACTAAGGCTTTTTCCTTTCTCACTAAGGGATAAGGCTAAAATGTCATTATACTCATTATGACCTAGCTCTATTAAAAATTAGGAGAAGTTAACTCAGAAATTCGTAGCTAAGTATTTTTCACCTTCACGGACTACTAAACTTAGAAACAATATTATCTCTTTTTGTCAGTATAAAGGGGAATCAATATACAAAGCCCGAGAAAGACCCGAGAAAGATTTAGAAAGATTTAAGGAACTCCTAAGTGTCCACACCATGCTCTGCCCGATTGGTTAATCATTCGAACTTTTTACAGTGGTTAGTAGAATCCCTTAGGTCTAACGCTGGTGGTGGTTTATTGATGTCAAAACCATTTAATGGAGCTTATGCTTTAATTGAAGAAATGGCTAAAAATAATTTTCAATGGCCTTCTAAATAGGCAAATCTTAAGAAAGTAGTCAATGTTCATGAACCTGATGCTTTTGCCATGCTTGCATCTCAGGTTGCTGCAATATCAAGGAAGTTTGACTAATTTGGAATGAAACAACCTCAATTTACTCCAGTAAGTGAGGAAAGTTCATTAGGGCATATGATTGATTCTAACTTATCATATGAGACTTTAAATATAAAAAATAACTTGTATTCTAACTTTTACGACCCATGTTGGAAGAACCATCTTAATTTTAACTGGAATCACACTATTTGGGGTGGAAACCAACAATGCGAAAAAAAATCATGCAAATCCTAATGGAAGTTGGAATAAATAGAGGAACACAAATTACAGGCCTTCATATTCTCTGGACTCTAATAATGATTGATAACTTGAGGATAAGAAGATGTCTATAGAAGTAGTGGTATTGCAAATGAGAAATCAATTGCAAAGTCAAAGTGTTGTGATTAGAAATATAGAGAATCGACCGGGACAAATTACTAATTCACTTAGCAATATAACACAAGGAACACTTCATAGCAACACTGAGATCAACCCTAAAAAGAACAATAATGAACATGTAGATGTTTTCCAATTAAGAAGTGGAAGAGATAAAGGATGTCATTAGAAAAGAGAAAAAAATTGTGAGAGAAACAAAGGAAACTAGAAGACCTGACGAACATGTTTCTAAGAGTCCAAAAAAATTAATGTCTCCAACTAAAATCAATTTAGAAAGACCACCACCTCCATTTCCTCAAAGACTTAGACATCAAAGGTTAGATAAATAATTTTCAAAGAAACAATTTTCAAATAAATAATTTTCAAAGTTCATGGAAGTGCTTAAGAAGTTAACGATAAATAGTCATTTAGTTGAAGCTTTAGAATAGATGTCAAGTTATGCAAAATTTATGAAGGAGAGATTAAATAAGAAAATAAAATTTGGGAATTACGAGACAGTTGCACTGAGTGAGGAGTGCAGCGCTATACTTCAGAAAAAGCTTCCTCATAAACTTAAAGATCCTTATAGGTTTACAATTCTATATGCAATTAGAGAAAGATTATGTGGAAAAGCCTTATGTGATTTAGGAGTGAGCGTTAATGTGATGCCTCTATCTATTTTTTGAAGGTTAGGTTTAGCCGATATTTCTTCCACTATTGTAACTCTTCAGTTAGCTGATCGATCTATCATTTATCCAATTTATCTATCATTTATCCAAAAGGGGTTATAGAAGACGTTCTTGTTAAAGTGGATAAATTTATCTTTCCTATGGACTATATTGTATTAGATATTGAGGAAGATAAAGAAATTCCCATTATTTTGGGTGGACCTTTCTTGTTACTGGACAAGTTAGGATAGACGTGCAAAAAGGAGAGCTGACTATGAATATTAATGACCTGGAAGTCACTTTTGATGTGTTAAAGACTATGAAATATTGAGCTGAAGAAAAGATGATGATTGTTTTTGGATGGATGAAAT
>NW_018165329.1:427350-428839 GCF_001263595.1 Phalaenopsis equestris | reverse complement strand
AAAGTTCTAAGTTGATTATTAACGGCGTGTCATGGTACTTTAGGATTGGTTCCTCACTTGCGATACTGTCGTAAGAGGTATCATCGAAGTCTTCTTTAGTATTGAACGTATTAGACTCAAGTTTGATTTGAGGATCATTTTGAGGATCAAGATCGATATTAGGTTGGTTATTTACGTTATCACCAGAAACAGTAAAGACGTAGCCAACATCATTATCATTACATTCATCAGGTCTCAGAGGGACAAAAAGATAATCATACAAAGTCAAGGGTTCGAGGATTTTCTTTCCCGAAGAGTCAACATATCTAGTAGAGGCAGCCCCTATCCTACCCCTAGTGCTATCAACAAAATTATTCTTTTTCTTTATCTTCTTTGATTTTGATGATGATGGTTCTTGTGACGAAGTTTCCATCTCTGATCTGACGGACTGAAAATTCTGATATGTAGTCTGTCCGAAAGCGTTCTGGATTTGTTTTATCATTTTTTTGGAGGATTTGCTCCATGTGGTATCCCATCCATCTTTGGTAGATGAGGAAGATCCATCTGATAATTCCTGTATATAATCCAGGACTTTCTTGAGCTTGTTCCAAGTTGAACTCCATCCGTTCTTTTTAATGTATGGATCAAGTTGGGAGATTGGCTCAGCCGAAATCACATTTACCGAACTTTTTTCAGGTTCTTTTAAATATTCTTTTAGGATACATATATTCCCTTCTTTAATGTTCTTCTTAAGCCAATCTTTGAAAACAAAACATTCTTCAATTGTATGCCCCAACATTCTGTGATATGGACAGTAATTTGGTTCATTCTTCTTATTAACTTCTTCAGGCTTCTTGGGTTCTGGAAGTTTAAATTCTGGATTCTTTATCAAACTTTTGAACATCTTAGAAATAGCTTCATTCTTGAAAGAATATATTATCGCTCGTCTCTCTGCGAAGGATACCTTTTTTCTTTGAGATGACTCTCCCTGAAATGGTTGTTGACTAGACTGACTAGTCTGTTTCTGAGTTTGTTGAGATGTTGAGATGAAGTCGGACGAGGATTTTCTGCATATATCTTCATTGGTTGCTTCCTTTTATCGATGGTTGCAACTGTTCCAGATTTCTTTTCAAAGGCCTTGGTTACTTTTGCCTTTTCACTAGAATCCATATGTTTAATATCTTCTTGAAGACTACTAGCTTTCTTTAGTAGCTTCTCGAAGGTTTTGATGGTGAGTCCCTTGAGCATGAAAGCTATTGATTCATGCATGCTTCTGAGTAGAATCTCAATTGCATGATGTTCCTGTAGTTGTGGTTCACATTTCATGTTGAGGTTTCTCCACCTCAAAATGTAATCTACCAAAGTTTCTCTATATTTTTATTTTTCCATCATGAGTTCTCCAATAGAAACATGACGTTCCGCGCTGGTGAATCTTTTTACAAATAACTGTTCGAATTCTGTAAATATTTTGACCAAATTGTTGGGCAAATCGGCATACCATTCAAAGGCA
>NW_018165329.1:418338-427250 GCF_001263595.1 Phalaenopsis equestris | reverse complement strand
TCATGATGGAAGGCATGGCATTTGAGCATAATAAATGAAACTAAATGGAAAAAAAAAAAAAGGAAGATTTACATTCAGAACATTCAATTCTTATGTATTTACGTATCTAACACCTAAACTTTAAGGGTTAGAAATGTAAACAATGTTATTTCACTTTTTTAAAAGTTAAAATGATTTGGGTGGATTAAATATAAACAACAAAATTTAAGGGTTAGAAATGTAAACAATGGATTTGAAAAATTAACATATACATAATAAGAGTTGTTAATCTCCAACTAGCAACAGTGCAGCAATTGACAAAATAATAATAATAATCATGACGATGACGACGACGACGACGACGGCATACATTAAGGATTTAAGGGGAATATTTTGTGTAAATTTTGGTAAATAGCCGATAGAATTTTGCTTGAAGGGACCTTAAAGAAGCAAAAAATTACCACAAATATTGGGTTTGTCAGGTTTGTCTAGATTCAGCATGAAAAGTAGCTCTCATGATTTAATGACTGAATAAGAGCTGGATAAGCAAACGAGTTCAAGATAGCCAAATGGTAGATTTGTAAGGGCTAAAGATTAAAATGAGCTGTTGATGCTAACAGTTGAATTTGTATGGGGCCCCTATGATACAGTATAGTTTTGGCAGTACTTAAAATTATGTCATGATTTTGATTAGAAGTGTAACAGGATGGGTTAGATAGATTACAAAAGACAACAATGAAATTAGGAGTATATCTGCAGCTTATTGAATAATCTGTTGATAAGCTGATTAAAAATAATCTACTGATAAGCTAGGTGTGGTGGCTATTAGAAATTTTTATTTTTTTGGAAAAGCCAAACCGCTGCCAGGAATCAGCCACTGCAACTAGATAGGAGCGGTGTGAAAACACCACTTTTAGCGTTTTCAAAACGCATAAGCTGCCAAAACACAATTTAACCAAGCCGTCCAGGTGCGTTTTTAAAACTCCACCGCACCAAATAAGCTGCCCCAAACGGATCTTTAGTTAGGAAGATTTACATCCATGCCACTCAATTCCTATGTATTTACATAACTTCAATTTTTACCTTTGCATGAACATGAGTATTTCACTTTTTTTCAAAGTTAACTTGACGGTATTTTTGATGTGAAATATTTTTAAGTTAGAAGAATGCTTAAGGTGTGATATTCAAGTGGGATGAAACACCATATGATTAAAGCAATCGAAGGAAATATTATACATGCAGTAAATTTATTACAAATAATAAAATTTTACAGTAACTGCAGAGTCAATGCACTACTAAATAATATCTTGTTGCCAAATTCTAAAATTCAAAATGTTACACATTTTTCAACTCAAGGCAGGAAAACAACAATTAAGCAAGATAATAAAAGTTATGATGAAAAAAATTTCTTTATAATTATCCCCAATTGAAAATATATATTATGTATTTATACACACTCCTTGTTCTCTAGGTCATGAATAACTAAGATACAAAACAAATCATGTAAGTAGATCTCATCTAATTAGGTTGTCTGATATCAAGTTTCCTAATATACAAGATTCATATTTACGACTTGTCATAACACTCCACCCTAAGCTGGAGCTTAAATATTTATCATGTCCAACTTGTTATAAATATAAGTGGCCCTAGTTCCATTAAGAGACTTTGTGAAGATATCCCCTAACTGTTCCCCAGTCTTCACATAAGCTATAGAAATTAGATTCGGTTGAATCTTTCCACGAACAAAATGACAATCTAGATCAACATGTTTAGTTCGTTCATGAAAGACGGTTTGAGGCCATATAGATTGCAGTATGGTTATCATATCACAAATTTGTAGGAACTGTCATCTTAGAACCTATCTCGGTCAAGAGTTGGGATACCCACATTAATTCACTCGAAGCTCGTGACATCGCTCAATGCTCAGATTCAACATTGGACTATGACATTACATTAAATTTCTTATTCTTCCATGAGACCAAATTAACACCAACAACTAGTAGTGGATTTTCAGCAATCTTGAAACATGCCCAATCTGCAGCAGAGAAACATTCAATAATCTGCAGCAGAGAAACATTCAATAATGTGAAGTAGTTTAGAAACATTCTATGCCCATGTTCCTAATATAAAATACCTAATACCTTGTCAAAGAGCTCCCTTGAGGTAACATAGTATTTGCTCCAAAACTGACCAATAATGGACTATAGGGGAAGACAAATTGATTTATAGTGCTATTTGAATACACAATGTCAGGACAAGTTACCGTGAAGTAGTTTAATTTTTCTAATAACTTCATACATAGTTCAAGATCATTAAAAAACTCTCTATCCTTGGTAACCTTGGTAAGTTGCTGAATAAAAAAACATCAAAGTACTGCATGGGTTGACCCATAATTTCCTAGTTTCTGCTAAAAAATCCAATACATACTTCTATTTTGATAAAAAGATACCCTTCTTGCTCCTTGATATCTCAATCCCTAAGAAATACTTCAAGGAACCCAGCTCTCTAGTGCTAAATTGATTTTGAAGAAATGATTTCAATGATGAGATTGTCTGCATATCTTTTCTAATAATAATAATGTAATCAACATAAATCACTAATAGAATGACTCCTGATACAGATTTTGTATAGAATACAATGTGATCACTCTCTTTTTTTGTATCTGAAACCCTTCCACTACTTAGCTAAATTTTTGAAATCATACTCGAGGGCTTAGTATAATTTTTCTACTGATTTTTCTACTAACTTCCTATACAATCAAGATCATTAAAAAACTCTCCATCCTTGGTAAGTTGTTGATTAGAAAACTTCAGAGTACTGCATGGTTTGACCCCTAATTTAATAGTTTTTGCTAACAAATCTAACACATACTTCAATGGGGATAGAAATACACCCTTTTTGCTTCTTGATGCCCCAATCTCTAAGAAAGACCTCAAAGAAGTGTTGAATTGATTTTGAAGAAATAATTTCAATGATAAGATTTCCTGGATATTGCTTCTAGTAATAATAATGTAATCAACATCACTAATAGAATGATTCTTGAAACAAATTTCTTATATAATACAACGTGATCACTTCAATTTTTTTGGATCTAAATCTCTTCCACTACTTGGCTAAATTTTCGAAGCCTTACTCAAAGGTTGTGCTTCAATACATATAAGAAGTTCCGAAGAAGACATATTTTCCCAAACTCCCCTTGAGAAACAAACCCAGGAGGTTGCTTCATGCATACAGCCAATGCACGGGCCAACTACTCATTGTAGCCAAGGACGGGAGTAGGCAAACCAAAGTAAACTTAGCTGCATAAGTTTGAGCCCAACTGAGCTTCAAATGATGTGCCTGTCCAAGAGAGAGAAAAAGCATCAAATCGTGGAAATCCTATAAGTTTGAGAATAGCCCATAGGAACCAATTGAGCTTCGAAATGAGCTACAGATCCATAAGATTGAAAATTAAATCGACAAACCCACTTACAACCAACAACCTTCTTGCCACAAGGCAGTACAACTAAATTCTAAGTTCCATTTTAAGTTAAGGCATTCATCTCAGCAAATATTATTGCCCGCCACCCAGAATGGGATAGAGCTTGTTGAACAGATCTTGGACCTCAACAGAGTCAAGAGAAGCAATAACGGAGCAAGAATTGGAAGATAATTGATTATAGTTAACACAAGAAGAAATGGGATAGACACATTGACGTTTAACTCTTCGAAGAGAAATGGATAAATCAAGGTCACTGAGAGGAGGATCAACTCAGGAAACATTAGGGATAGATGGTCTAGGTTGAGGCATTGGAGGTGGAGGTAGAGGTGGAGCTGGAGCTGGATTTTAACTTATGATGTGATACATTAACAACTCATCATAAGTTCCATTTTAGGTTAAGGCATTCATCTCATCAGACATTATTGCCATCCACCCATAATGTGATAGAGCTTGTTGAACAGAACTTGGAACCTCAACAAAGTCAAGAGAAGCAACAACAGAGCAAACATTGGAAGATAACTGATTATAGTTAACATAAGAAGAAATGGGATAAATATATTGACGTTTGGCTCTTCGAAGAGCAATGGGTATGTCAATGTCATTAAAAGAAGGATCAACAAAGAAAGATGAAACTGTTGTCGAACTACAATCAGCAGAATGAAGTCTTCTTCAATAAACATTAGTGATGAATGATTTAGGTTAAGGCATTGAAAGTGGAGGCGGAGTTAGAGCATAATTTGAACTTATGACGTGATACATTAACAACTCATCATAATCTTGTGAGGATTTAGGCACCGTTGAATCACAAAAAAGAAGTTTGTTTATGAAAGGTGATATCAGTAGAAATCATGTACATGTTCAAGAGAGGGAAAAAATATCAACACCCTTTCTACAAACAAAATTATTCTAGAAAGACACAACTTAATAACTTAGAATTCAGTTTAAACTTGTGGACGAGTATCATGAACAAAACAAGTACACCCAAATATGTGTGTTTCAATAGGAAAGAAATAGTTAAAAATAAAATTCAATAGGGTGCTGGTTCTATGAAACAGTAGAATGTATCAAATTAATAAAAAAAAACATACAATAGAAACTGCATCAACCCAAAACTGTTTAGGCGCATTCATTTGAAACAAGAGGTCTACCCGTCTCAAAAAATATGTCTATGTTTCTTTCAGCCACTCCACTTTGGAATGGAGTATCAATACATGATGCTTGGTCAAACATCTCGTTTTGCGTTATTTACTTCTAAAAGGGTGCAGAGTGCAACAAAATATTATTTGGTATTGTCACTTCTTAGAACTTTAACTGAAACATTGAATTGATTTTTAATTTTGGCACAAAACGATTGAAAATGTGACAATAACTCAGCACAAAATTTTATAAAGTAAAGTCAACAAAAAAGTAATCCACAAAAGTGATAAAATAATTACATTCATTAGATAAAATAGAACAAGATCCCCACACATCAGAAGGAACCAACACAAAACTATGACTTACTCTTGTATTAACTCAATGAATAAAATATAAACAATGGTGTTTAGTAAACTAACACAACTCACAATGAAAAGATGATAACTATTGAAACTTAGGATACAATTTTTTCATTATTTTAGGATGGATGTCCTAATTGATAGCAAATTTCAAAAGATGATGAGATATAAAACAGGTTATGGGTTAAGGTACCTCATTTTCCAAAATGTAGGTTCTCGTTCTTTACCAAAATGTAGGTTCTCGTTCTTTTACCAAAATCTTCTAATATAGATAATGGTTGACAAAAAATAAGATGCAACAATTAAGAGCACGTGTAATTTTGCTAAAAGAAACAAGATTAAAAGTGAATTAAGGTAAATTGACAACAAAAGTTAAAGACAATGTGGATGTACTATTGATGGTGCCAAAACCAAAAATATTAAAGGTGGATCCATCAACTAAAGTGAAAGAAGACGTGTGCTTATGAAAGATAGAAAAGAGTTGTGGATTACGGGTCATGTGATCCGCAACATTAGAATCAATTACTCATTGAGCGGAAGATGAAAGAAGACTGGTGTCATTGTTACCTAACAGAGCAAGGGCAGTGATACATGGGGATTTCTTCGATACTTCTTGAAATTCAATGAACTTAACATATTTGTCTTCAGACATTGACAGAGTCTGACTCATAGAAGTCTCATTAGTAGTGACCATGTGAGCTAATTGTGATGTAGAACCCTGTTGATTTTTTTTAGCAACTTATGACACGTTCTCTTCATATGATCAGGTTCATGACAGTAAAACACACCACTTTTGACCCTTGATCTCTAGAATCCAGAGTTCCAATTTTGTAATAGTTTTAAAAAGAGGTTTACTTATGTCTGTAATTTTTTTAACACCAAAAACACTAGGTTATTGTACAGATGATGCCTGAGAACTCTGAATAGTACGCAATACTCTAGTATAGGTTTCCCTCAAAGTAGCACATCCAAAGTCAGATAAGATCTGTGATTTGATACTTTCACACTGAGAGTTGAGGTCAACTAGAAAAACTCATAATAGTCATTTGTTTTTTTTTTGAGCCTGCTGAATCCAGACATCGGTACTGAGGGGCATTACTGTGTTCAATTCTTTATACAAATGCTTAAAGTGCATGCGATATGTTTTCTCCCATAAAACACATGCAAATTCCTCTAGCGCATCTTTAACACAATCAAAATGAATAATATGACCAGATTGATCAGATTCGATGGAGTTCCGTATTTGTATCAATAGTTGGGCATGGGCATCCACTCTCATTCCCTCGGAATAATTCAACCGTCTCAATTAGGAGATTATCAATGAGGTGATTTTCTTGAGAAATACTCCTTAAATAGAGTCAAGACTTTATTCCAGTAAAAATAATTGATATAATTTAACTTTTTCATATGTAATCTTAGCCACTAATGAAACCAAAATTGTCACAAGATGTTTGTGCTTAACGGCCATAATTAATGTCATTTAGTGATGAGGATGAACTGCCAAAGTAGTAGGACACAAATAACTCGAAAGATCGCCAAATAAAGAGAAACAATTGAACCGACAAAGCCACACAAAACTAATTTACCAAGTTTTTCTTTACAATTGAACCGGCAAAGCTAAAAGTAATAGGACACAAATAACTCGAAAGATCCACGAGTATAAGATTTGAGTGCTCCTACTATCCTAAAAAAAATTTAGCATTGATTTCCATACAAAACTAATTTACCAAGTTTTTCTTTTAAAATCTTGATAGAATAGAAGGGTCCTGGCTTTTATTTGACAGTCTGAAGCTACAATTTAATGGTAACATTGATAGATTAAATTAAACAATCAAATTGCTAAATTTTCAAATACTAAAACAGAAGACATTTAGCTTGAAAAGTTGCAATTTGATTGATTAAATACATGTAAAACTTAAAACCTTATATAAGTTATTTACCAATAGAATGTAGAAAAACTTATACATAGCACTCAATTCCTATGTATTTGCATATCTCACACCTAAATTTCAATTTTTACATACGCGTCACTTTATATATGCATGAAAAGGTGTATTTTACTGGGTAAAAGTTGAAATGACATCATTTTTTGAGTGATATGAAAGATTTGGGTGGTATAAATGTAAAAAACAAAGTTTAAGTGTTAGATATGTAAATACATAAGAATTGAGTGGTATGTATGTAAATGTCCCTGTAATGTAATCAATCAGTTGCAAGCAAAACGGCAGAGGCATATAAGCAATTTAAAAGCTATCATACAGCTACTTTGGGTGACAAGGTATTACCTTAATTCTTTCATACTCTCTGGTAGCGCAATCCCTTTTATCTTCAGTAACCATTATTGTTCGTCTTATCACATCAAGTTTTTGCATTCTCGACTCATCACTACCAAATACCCTGGCAGAGGCAGCTTCAAGCTTTTCAGCCCTCGCACGTAAAGAAGACAAATCTGATAGAAGTGTTTGTACTGTCAATAAAGCATTGGATCGTTCAGAAAATGCATTTTGAATGCTTAACATCAACCCCATATGTTCATGAAGAGTGTCCTGCTAAGATGTTTAAATATTAGTGGATATGCTTTCAACAATAAACAACATATCATGAGACTTCTAACATATTTTGTGAGAAAATTGTCAAAATGTTCCTCTTGACTCTTTGTATGGGTACATTTTAGCCCCCAAGTATATATAAGTGTCAATTTTGTCACTAGGCTCTTTTAATATGGGTATTTCAGCTCATAATAAAAGAGTCCAAGGACAAATTTGACATGTTTATAGATTGGGACTAAAATGACTTCATGTAAACAATCAAGGGACTATTTTGACGCATTAATCCTTATTTTGCACATTATTACCAGGTGTTTAATTGTTTGGGAATTCAATTCTCGGTAAAATCGGCTTGCTTTAACAGCAGCAGTTGCGACTATTTTGGCATCAGCAGCTCCAACTCTTTGAGACGCGTATATGGCCTCATCATTTTCCAACTTTATCAGTTTAATGAATGCCAAACCCAACTCGCCCATTGCTTCTCCAAGATCATGTTGTGTTTTAACCAGCGACTCTGCCTGCATCAAAGAAGGAATAAAAGGTGAAGCCAATAGAAGAATACCAGATTAAGCTAAGCCAAACGATATGTCTTGAGCTAGGTAAAGAGTTTCTAAATAAACCATCCTTAAAAAATTTGGGTCATTTATATACATATGATGCAATTCCTAAGTATTTATGTACTTAACACCTACACTTTGATTTTACATTAACACTGCCCAGATCATTTATATCACATCAAAAATACCATTATTTTAACTTTTAAAAAGTGAAATATACATTTTCATGCATAGTTAAGGTGGCGTATAGGTAAAAAATTGAAGATTAGGTGTTAGATTTGTAATTACAAAAGAATTTAGTGGTATGTATGTAAACTTTTCAAAGAAAATTCATGCCCTTAATGAGCTGAATACTTAAGTGGCATTTGCCACAAATTTTATGCTAGCTTATAAAATGAAATTGACCATAAACTTGGTGAAAATTTTTTAAATCTTGAACAAGTCAGCTCTAAGAAAATGCCAACAGCTGATTCTAATCTGACAAATTTCCAGGGACTAAATTGGACTTTCCTCGAGCCTACAAATATAACCTCTCACAGAGTGATAACACAAGTTCTACTACATGCATTTTAAAATTCAGTCAATTACATTTGGATTGTCTTTTTCCAGTTTAGCTCGATCCATAATTCCTAAGTATAAAAATTTAGTTGTCTGTTAAGATGGAGAAGTTTGAACTTATGCTTTAGTATGCGATCAAGTAAACTCCAATATGAACTTAAAAATACAGACGATCATAAATCATATTCAATACTAAGATTTTAGAATCTATATTTGTATGCCAAAAAATCCTATAAATAAGGCTAGTAAAGGCACTGACACAATCATGGTAAATATATATATATATATATATATA
>NW_018165329.1:386283-404911 GCF_001263595.1 Phalaenopsis equestris | reverse complement strand
TAGGGATTCTTCTTAAATTCTCTTATAATGATCTTACCTACTAAATGCTAGAGGTTAAGATCAATATGTGGAATTTCAAGTTGAATAAAAAAAAGAGTTTTGAATTTCTAATAGTGGGGTACCTCTTCTAGTTTTCTAAGACTAGTCAATAGGAAAGTCCTATGGCTAGACCTAGGCTACTAAAGAAGTTTTCTAGACCTCAACCAAAAGTGAGGTCAACAATGCTCAGGTGAGGTGTGAAATGATTGACGTTACCGAAAATAGTAAACTTTTAATTCCATCTGTTGAAAAATCTCATGAACTTAAAATGAATATAATACCCCATAAAATTTTAAACCCCATAAAATTTTAAAGCCTACCTATTTAGATAATTCATCTACACCACCAGTCTTTATATTTTCATATTCGAGTCAATCACAAGATGAACCTGAATTGAATGATGAAATCAATAAAAGATCTCATATGAAAGAGTTATTCAAAATCATTGAATAGCATATTTCGTGGTATATAGACAAAATGAATGAGATTCTGATGCTGGGGCAGATTATTAATACAATTGACAGTTACCCCCCAGAGATTTTACCTAGTGACCCTGAGATAAACCCTAAGCAGATGAATGATGAATAATATAAAGTTATCGAATAAATATTTAGAAGAGAATTTGAAGATATGTTTCAAAAGAGCTTTGAGTTGAGAGATGAGGATAAAGAGATTGAAAGACCAATGGAAGAATTTCCTAAGGAATTAGAAAAACCTATTTCCTCAACTAAGATAAATATAGAAAGACCACCTCCACCATTTACTCAGTACCAAGGGGAAGAATTAGAAGATAACTTGAAATAGAAGAGTAGTCTAGTAGAATTTGACCCAAAATCTGAATTATCTAAAGAGAATATGATCCAAAATTTGGGAGATCTTGAATTATCTTTTAGAGATCCATTTATTATAAATTTTAAGAGTGATATTAATATTAAAATAAAGAAAATTAATAGAAGAATATTAGATCTAGAAGGAAATATGAGGAATAGGAAATATGAGGAATTTATGAGGAATTATGTTATGAATCAATCTGAAAAGGAAGAGCTGAAAGAAAATTTTAAATTCAAGGACTTTGTAGGAATCCCTGGATCTGGAAAAGATTGGGCGATTGATCAAGGATCACTTAATTAGAAATTTGATCCAGGTGGAATCGTTTGTCGGGCTAGCAATGTTAAACCAAGCGCTTTATGGGAGGCAACCCATAGTTATCAGTGTGGTTTGATTTAGTATGCTTAAGAGTCATGTGTGTGGTTTGATTTAGTATGCTTAAGAGTCATGATTTTTAGTGTTGTATTGTGTTTGCTTTAGTGTGAATTGATCATTTTGATTGATAATTGGTGGATGTTTAGATTGTTGGTGCTTTGATTTGGTCTTTGTCTGTGTCATGGGGAGATGATTTCTTGACTTCTTATTATGGATAGACTTGGTTAATTTTTAATAGTAGTTAGGTTGACAAGTCTCCTATGAATCGGGTCTCACCCGACCTTGAGTTTTACAAGAGACATCTTAAATTTGAACAGTGACAGTTCCATCTCAATTTTGTTACTTCCTTTTTTCTGACTTTGTTTTCATTTGGTAGGAGTCATGAACCTATTTGATGAATAATATGTGGATGATCTTACACTATCCTTATAACTGTTAGAGGTGCTTAATTAAAAGAAGCCAATAAATCAAGGATAATTTTATCTTTGGGATTATACTTTAAAAAATTATTTAAAATGTACCTTATTTATCTGTGTAGTGATTATGTTAGAAATTGGAAGTAATTTAGTGAGATGCAAAGAGATGAAGGAAGAATTGACCTCATTTATCTTGTTTGTTTGTTTGTGTTTGTGTTACAATTTTATGAAGAACATTTTTCATTTTTATATTCCAATGATGATACATGTTATGCTAGTTAGACTTTTGTTTAATTAATTTCATTCTGGCATGTTTAGTTTAGATTTATTTTCTACTACATGTTTTCCATCTTGATAAATAATTGTAGATGTTTTTTATAGAAATTTGTAGTAGATAAAATTTCTAAACTGTATTTCTTCCTACTTATATTTTATGCACAAAATGATATCCATGTTAAAAATCAAGTTATGGGATAGGAAGAAAAATAAAAATTTAAAGTGAGTATACTTCCTTTTAATTTAATATTATTACAAGCATCTTTTAGGCTAGATTTACTTTCTCTTGCAGTCATTATATCTTGATTATGCATTTATATGAATTTGATAGGATGTTGTAGTAGTTAGTAGATTCAACATTTACTTTTCTTCATACTTTTCTTCATATTTCTTCCTGCTACATTTTATGGAATTAATTGCAACATATTTTAAAATTTAAGTTTGGGGGGAAGAAAATTTTCTTAAAAAAAACATAACTTTATTTTGTCCTCAGTAGCCCGTATTTAATTTGATATTACTTTTAAAATGACTTGTGATATGTGGTGTTATCTTTAGGTTAATATAACTTTGATTTTAGGAATGTTAGAAAAATAACTGAGTTGAAATCTTATGTGAAGAAATTGTTCTAGAGTTAAGATATTTTGTAGGAAACATTGAAAAAATGATTTTGTTATTTATGGTAGAAAGGAGTTGAATATTTGAAAAACTATGATTCTTAGATTTATACTTATTGGGAATTGAGCCGTTATTAAAACCTTTTTAAAATAATACTTACACTTTTAAAAAGTGAGGGAAAGTTTTAAGTTTTGTACTTTACAAAGAGGATATTGAAATTCAAAATTATTAAAGGTTTATCCAGATATAGTAACCTCACATAAAAAAAGAAAAAAAAATTAAAATAATACTTACACTTTTAAAAAGTGAGGAAAAGTTTTTGAGTTTTGGACTTTACAAAGAGGATATTGAAATTCAAAATTATTAAAGACTTATCCAGATATAGTAACCTCACATAAAAAAAAAGAAAATAAAAGAGCAAGGATTAAAATGATCCTGGAAAGAAATAGAAAAGAAAGTATTGAAAAACAATCCATAAATAAAATTCAAAAGAAAATATGTGAGGAGAAGCTTGAGGAAAAGCCTAATCAAAAATTGGTTTCACTTAAATCTTTTTAAATGAAATGACATAGAAATAATCCTAAGCTTATTCTTATTTCAAAAAAGGTATTGGTAAAATTGGTGTAGATAAGGTGCTTCAATTCTATTTTTATACTTTCTATGAATCTTTAGTTTGACAAGTTTCAATAACTTTTGAAGTAAATAAAAAATCAGGATTCCTAAGTTGAATATGAGATATTCTTACACTCTACTCTTAGGTTGATTTGCTAAAATTTCTCTTAAGTTACACTATAACATTTTCTGAGACAAAATTATAGGAAACACTACTAAAACCCACTACCTCAAATCAATAAATTTAGTTTTTAAAATTATAGTGTTACTTAAGGACAAGTAATAATTAAGTTTGGGGGATTTTGATACGGCTAAAATATGTTCAATTTTTCATATACTTTTAATATCTTTATTTGGTTATTTTCAATGATATTACACTTTAAAGGAAGGAATTTTGTAAATTTTTAGTTTTAGGTACAAGAAATGGAGTTTTTTTTAAAGGAAGGAATTTTGTAAATTTTTAGTTTTAGGTACAAGAAATGGAGTTTTGGAGAAAAAGAAGCAAAAATGGTGCAATTTGGAGCAAAAACAAGCAAGAAAGAAAATTCTTTCCTAACACATTTCGATATGTCTTTCTACGCTTAATATCTTTACACTTCTCACATATTTTTTAATGAAATTACACTTTAAAGGAAGGTTGTTTTTATGCTTATTTTTTAGTTCTATATGTTGGGAACGCAACACAACTGAAACGGGGCAAAATAGAGCTAAAACAGAGCCAAACGAAACAAAATGGTGGAGTTGTGCAGGGTGTGCGCCGACAGCGCTTGAACCGACACCGACGGCGCCATAGTACAGAGAGCAACGTAAAAAGGGCCCCGACGGTGCCCAAAACGGTGTCGACAATGCCCGAGACAGTTTGAATGTGATGCTGAGCAAATTTCTGAAAAATTCAATGTATTTGGACACTTTTTGGAAGGTTGCTTGAGACATCTCTTGGAAATTCGTCCCTACACTATAATAGAGTGCTTTTATGTAAGAAAAAGTGGTGTGTGTGAGTGGAAAAATGTGGAGAATGTTTAGAGATCTTAGAATAGGAGTAGAGATGTAGATTTCTACCTTTTTTGGAGAGATTGGTGAGGGGATTTTGAGAGAATCTGTAAGGGAATGTTCTAGCATTCCATGAATCAGCGGGAGACTTTGTGGGAGAGATTTTCATTTTTCTTTCAAAGGTAAAAAACAAAGTATTGTTTTCTTCATTATCTTATGATTTTTTAAGCACTTATCTAGTGGATTTGCTTTGATGAAATGAAGTTTTCCGTTGTGTTTTCTTCGTGCTTTATGATGTGTTTTTCTTACTCTTTCTTCTTATTAGGAAATAGTGGAATGAGAGAATTATGTCATTGTTTTCCTTTAAATTTTCTTTTGCAATGAGTAGAGTTCATGTTTAGGACTTTGGGATGCATTCTAGAAGAAGTTTTAATTATAAAAGTGATGGTTTTTACTTGCACTTCATTTACATTACAATAAATACCTATTGTAGTGTTAAAATTCGTTATAATTACATTAAGACCAGAGAGAGTGGTGTAATTCTCAACAAAGTGGAACCACATTAAAATTCCATGGATGGTGAAGTTCATGGGGGTTGGATGCAAATAAATAGGAAAATATACTTTAATGGGCATATAATTGGAGAATTTAAGGTGATACACTAAAATCCCCAATTTTATCTTAGTGTTTGGAAATTAAAGCGAGAGTTAGGCTTCAGGTAAAACAAAGTGGGAGCTCTGGAGTGAGAGCCAGTATCCTCCCAGCCTAACCACGAATTTAGAGACTAAACCTAGGATTAGCCAATGTTCTTTATACCACTTGGAAGAGGGTACAAAATAGGACTGCTCCTATTTGGCACATACAATATTTAATGTATCTCATTCCTTTACATTATCCAATTCACTAAATAAGAATATTAGTTTTTTAACATCTCTAAATTCTTCAAACCAATTCATTCAAAAAGGGGTTACCTTTAGAATTAGTATTTGCATTAAGGAATATTTATTATCATTACATTTAACATTTGCATTTAAGAGTAGTTGCTAGATAAAACATCATTTTAATCGACATTCCAATCTAAGGCCTGATAGTAGTAGACTAGAACTTTGACTAAGGACCTCTTACCTCGCTTCCCTGTGGGATCGATAAACGGAACTCCATTAGAGCTCTGTATTACTTTATCAAAACGTATACTTGCATTTATATCATTGTGACTATATAGAATATATAAAATTAATATAAAAAATAAGGTCGCATCAAGTTTTCGGCGCCGTTACCGGGGATTAAAATCTTTAAGTAGTGGTGTCAACTTCAAAAAGCATAGCATATAAAAAAGTCGCATCAAGTTTTTAGCGTCGTTGTCGGGGAAGCTTCGGTAAGAACATTAGAAGAATTTTAGTTGAAGTAATTGGGCATAGATTTGAAAAAATTGCAGTGTCATAAAAATTATTTTTGTGTGAAAAGTGTTTTTCGTTTGAAAAAGTGTTGTGAAAAAATTGTTTGTGTCAAAAACAAGGTGTTTGTGAAAATATTTTATTGTGTTGAATATATCTTTTGTTTAATTTGTTTACTTATTAATGTATTTCGTATGCAAAATAAAGAATTTGCAGGCTTGTGTCTTATGATCCTGAGTTAGAAAAAAGAAAAGAATAAAAAACCAGAAAGGACTTGAAGAACTAGAAATGGAAACATTCAAAATAATAACTTGGAAAATCTTCATAAATCATTGAGGGATTATGTATATCTTATGACAGATGAATTCACTTAAGTATGCAAACCCCTGTCGTAGAAGCTGACTTATTTGAAATAAATCCAGATATTATCCAACTGGTGTAGAAGTTGACACCACTACTTAAAGATTTCAATCCCCGGCAATGACACCAAAAACTTGATCCGACTTTATTTTTTTTATTAATTTTATATATTCTATATAGTCACAATGATATAAACGCAAGTATACGTATTGCTCAAGTAATGGTGTTAACTTCATGAAGCATAGCATATAAAAAAGTCGCATCATTTGCCTTGGCTAGATGATAGTGTAGGAACAAACCCTACATGATTTAATTGAGAATCGAGGGAGAAATTCTGTTTAGAAAACAAACAATTTACGGGTTAGGTCATTTGGGGACAATGACCAGGAGCCGTCCGATCACGAGTGTATCAGACTGATGTATCATATCACGTCGGACGGATTATGGAACATAAAGCACGGATGCTTGGCGGCTAACTCAGAAGATGACATCTAACAATGTGGTGACGCATGGAGCTTCGACGGGTCGTAAGTTGCGCTGGCTTCGACGTGGATAAATAGAAAAATAGGCTTTTTCAGATTTAATTAATTCAAAAAACTTCAAAAATTCATAACTTAGTGTAGAAAAATCATAGAAATAAAATATAAATACCCCGATGCTCAGTAAAAAGTAAAGAATTATGTGAATGAAAATTCAAAATTATTTAACTAATATTTTGTTTTAAATTAATTAAATACCTTAAACCTTTATTAAATCATAATTAATTAAATATTAATCACCATAAAATAAAATTTTTAGGGTTTGTTCTCTCTGTGATTGAGAATGTTCTCTGATTTTTCCAAAGTCAGGAAGCACTTCTAAGATGGTGAACCCTAATTTCCAAAGTTAAGTCACCCTTTTGATTTAAATGATTATATAAATTAAAATAAAAATAGGGTTTGCTATGGTAGGTTCACTGTGGTTAGAGTAGTATAAGAAAAGTAAAACTTAAATTTAAATGTTTTTAAAATACAATTTTCTAATTTAAATCATTAAAAACCATACAAAATTAAATAAATAAAATATAATTTAAAAAATCATAAAAATTAATCCACATTGAAGAAAATGAACATATTAGACCTATGTAAAAATTTGGAACCATGTTAAATTGATTTAACTACTAAAGTCTATTTTTCAAGGAAAATGAGATTTTAACGCTAAAATAATTATAATAATTTAAATATAACACAAAAAATTTTAAAAAATGTTTTCAAGTGATTCTTGTGCCTAGGGGCATCCAAGAAAAATAAAATTGACATTAAAATAAATAGTCCATTTTTAGGCTATGTTTCAATTTTAAAAATAATTAAAAATTCAAAAAAATCATAAAAATACAAAAATGCACTAAAATGTCTCTAATTCTTCCCTGACCACTTAGAATCAATTAGAATATTTTTCCTAATTCTCTAAGTAAAGTTATGTATTTTTAAATGCCTAAAAATGTATTTCCTAATTTTTCACAAAAATTATTATAAAAAAATACAAAATAAATTTCCCGGAGTTTCCTAAAATTAGAGAGATCAACGAAAAATATAAATTTGAGTTTTCAAAATAAAATGCATTTTATAATTAATTAACCATCAAAATAAACAAATAATTATAAAAATTAAAATATAATTCAAAAATTCATGGAATTTAATCCAAGTGATCCTTTGACCTAGGTGAACCTCCAATAACTTTCCCAAGGACATAAACTTTACTTTTTTTGATTAAATAAATTAACTTTGAAAATTCTTATTTTTGGATTAAATAATTATAAAAAATAAAATTAAAATCTTAAAAATTATGATTTCATATTTGATACCTTAACGAACCCATGAGAGATAGGTCAGCAAATTCTCAAGCAAATATGAATTAATTTAAAAGATTTATGAAGATAGGAGACTTGGGGGTAAAATTGTAACTTCCACCTTTTCAACCCATAGTTAAAATTTAGGAAGAGCTAAGGGTTTAAAAGTTAATTTTTGAGCCTAAGCAACATTCTAAGATGATCGAAACATGAGGGTAAGATGTAGAAATCAATTAACCTTCACTCTTAGAAAGAAGAGTATAAATGTAATTATTCAAATTGTTGAACATTAGAAGATGAAATTGAATTGAATGACTTAAATGTTTGGGACCTAAGTTAGGAAGTCAACAATCCACTAATCTAAAATTCTAAACAGTGGTTGAGTCATAGGTTAATCTTTTAATTAAATGTCCTTAATGTGACCTTTTCTAAAATTACACATTTACCCCTGGTGTCTTTTGAGCTTTGTAGTGAGATAAGTTCGATCTAAAGAAACTTGAGGGTTGGCTGGAAAATAAATCATAATTCCTCATGGGTTAATTAAGATATAACACTAAGCATTGTTTAAATCTATCGAACCTCGGGGTGACCTATTCAACAAACATAATAAATTCATGTGAACTTGAAATGGTTCAAATGATTCTTAAAAAGTTGTTCAGGGTTATGCCCCGAACACTTTTATAATCTTTTGGATATTTTGAAGAACAATTGAACTTATTGTGCTTTGTTCAAGAAAATCATCCTCAAAACATTTAGGGACCCACCAAGTTATGAATTGTGGTCTCTTTTAAATTTAAATCATTAAAACTTCATTACTACTTAGTATTTGCTCTTACTTTCACTTTGCAATATACATATGATTATGAAAGCTAACATTTTAGTGGGAGCTGCGAGAAAATGACAAGTACACATTTACAGTTTATTTATTGTCATTTTATTTTTGTAATTTATTACCTTTTTAATGTATTATGCATGCTTGGTTGAAACACTTTTCAAAAGCCAAAACGATAATTTTTAAAATTAAGATAAATCTTTTCAAAATTAAACTTAAACACTTTCAAAAACAACAAACAAACATAATACATCCTTTTGAATTTACGGGAGTCTATCGGATGAGGTAACCTATAGTTGCTAACGAGATTTCCCTAGTTTAAATGAGCTTAACAAATTATTTAGACTAAGTAAATTCAAAAGAAAATAGTAGTACCAGAATGAGGGAACAGTGATACCCTAACCGGTGTGGCTCTAATCAACTTTAACCTCCCCACAACACTTGAACAACAACAAAACCTGTCACATAAACTGTAAAACCTTAAACTTTGAACCTGGAGCTGTCACCTCAATGAGGAGCTTGGAGCTAACACCATGGGTAGAATAACAAGAGTGAACGGAAGAACAACTTTGAGAGCAATTTAATCTACAACAACAAACCTTTTCTTAGAATTAAATAACAAGTCATACGACTTCGGGGTAGCCCGTCTAGTACGACATAAATCCTAAACTCATATTTAGGTCTTTGCATAATCATGTTGTGCAATTTAAGCTCGGCATAAACCCTACTATCTTCCAAGTTATTTGTATGACCATGTCATGCAAACATAAGGCCTAAAAATTAAAATTGGTCATATGAAACATTTAATAGTAATTCCTCAAAATTGAAGTCAAACAATAGGATAATTTGAGAAGTCATCGGGGTTCCCCTCGCATAAATGACATCTCTTACCTTCCATTCCTTTGGATTCCTAAAAATAGATATTCCTACTTGATCCATTCCCTTTTAAATTTCTAATATCCAATCTTGAAAATCTTAAACGTTGAAATTCTTGAAGGCAAAACCACTGATCTGAATTGAGAGTATTCTTAAGTGACTTCAATCACTTAAGATGTAATTAACTATAGGGATTTGTCTTTATAGAGAACTTTGGAACCTAACTTAATATAAACTCTATCTAATCTTCCATATTAGACAGGGGAACTTGAAGTTTTCGTAGATCGAAACAGATGTCATAAATTCTATGGTTTTTTTAATTGAGTCCCACTATTAAGTAATGTGTCTATTCTTCGGGATATATGTATTACTTGCGATGTTGCACATGTTTATTTAAACTATTGTTTATATGAGACCAGTTCAGTCTCATACTTTCAAAAAAAATTAAAATATTACTTTCTAAAATTATATATATCTATTATATTAAATTAAAGATATTTTTTGAAACAACTCTCATGTTTGCGACCGACAAAAATTGAAAGAAAAATAGAAAATTGGTTGAATGAAATTGCATTAACAACGGGGAAGAAAAAATATAATTATTAAAGAAAAAAAATTGCAAAAAATACCAAAACATGATAACTAAAACTGTCAAGTTTGCTCTGGTGGAGACTTTTCTGCCAGTGACGGGATTGAACCTATTACGCAAAATATCAATGAGTGGGTTTGATGAAAAAACTCGATAAATAATAAATATTTATTAAATCATGAATGACAAGAGAAATGGGGCATGTAGTGTGATTAACAAATATAAACATCTACTATATGCATGTATAATATCTTAGACAACAAGAGTGTTCTAAACATCAAATATCCTTATTTTTTCATAAAAAAAACTTACAATCATTTCGAATCAAGTTTCTTATTATTCAATTCTCATTTATATTTGTATAGACGGTTTTAACAGACAATATAAAATCAAAAATGTCATTATCAACCCAAGGAAACGCGACAATTTCCTGTAGAGTCATCAATATGTAGGCTCACCGACCCGTATAATTAATATCCAAAATGGTCCCACCGGTCTACATACGTTATCACTTATAAGCATACCTTTTTTTCATAGGTATAATATGTAAGAAGTATGTTATTTCATATAGAATTATGATATGAATTTACATGTGATTTCAAAAAGATAAAGTGCAAAAAATTAAAATATTATAATTGCAAGATTTATTCACATGCGAGAGTTTTGCAGCAATAGAATATGACAAGTAATGATTTCAGCATGAGCAATTATTGAACTCTATAACAAGTGCAAAATAATAATTTTAATTGAAGTAGGAAGGGTACATTTATCCTTTAATAAAAGTAGTTACTCACCTGAATGCGACATACACAATACTTCTACGTCTACAACGGTTCAACTAGCAATCCAACATTATTTAGGAAATAAAATATAAATAATTATGAAATTAAAATTATTTATTCATTAAATTAGGTTGAGCCAAATTGAAAATATTTATTATTATTTTTTTTATAAATCATTATTATTACATTTTTAAAAGAAAGAAATTTTGAGCTTAATTAAAATTAAATTTAGATAAACTAATTAAAATAATATTTTTACTCTATGTGAAGCTATATATAAAATTATAATAATATTATAAAAATTTTATTAAGAAAGGCAAGGAAGAGGGAGAGAACATCACCTTCCTCAGATCTCGAATAGGAGTAGAGCGGAAGGAGAAGGTAGAATTTTGATAGTCTCTACACGCCAAGATCTTGATATTGCCTACTCGACTAGCTTTAATCGTGACAGTATCGCAAGGGATCAGTCACTAAGGCCCCATTTGAGGCAGCTTATTTTGCTGCGGCGGCGTTTTGAAAAAGCCGCCGCAGCGTTTGTTTTGGTGTTATATGCTGCGTTTTAATATCGGTGTTAATCGGGTATTCGATATTACTTCTATCCACTCGAACGCGGGGGAGGGGTTCCGTTCGGCGTTGGCTAGGGCTTATTTTCCTCCTGTGCCCCTGTGGATTCTCTCTCGCGCTCTTCCCCGCGATCTCCATTACTGATCTTCTCGTGCGTAAACTTCTGGTGAGATCTTGCGTAAACTATAGAAATGACACTCCTTTGATCTTCCTGGTTCGTTTATGCGGTTCAAATGTTTTTTTTTGTGTTCTTTTGGTTTCTTTTTAGGCTTAAAAGGAAACTACGAAGTTTTTTAGATTCTTCTATATGCTCTAGAAATGTTCTCCATAGAACTTCTCTGGTTTTTATGCCCTTACGTTTTGCATTTTTGGGATTTTAGCTCTTACATTTAGGGAATTTTAGATCTTGCTCTGAAAATGGATCACATATTTACAGTGCATTTAGATGACGCACTGCTCTGGAAATAGATCTTCTATATGCCACACTCTTTTTTTGGGATTTATATGACGCATCTCTGGTTCTATATTTACAGTGCATTTACATGTTTCAGTTCTATATGTCGCACTTCGTTTGGTTCTATATTTACAGTTTCCGTGCCTTGCAATACATTTCGGTTTGAGTTGTTCTGAAAATTGGAAATAGGTAATTGGGCTAATTTACAGATCATGAGCTATTTTACAGAATCATGAGCTAATTTAAAGATCTAAAAATTGGAAATAGGAAATTATTCTTTACAGTTGGGGGAAATTGGTAAGCTTGGTTAGCTTGAGTTGATATGTTCACTGAAAATTGGAAGTTCACATTTATTGTTAATTTACATTTATGAGCTAATTTACAAAGCTAATTTACAGATCATGAGTTACAAGGTGTTTCGGCTAATTTACAATATTTTAGGCAGAAGCTCACATTTATGAGCTAATTTACAGAGGCTTATAAGTTCACTGAAAATTGGAAGTTGGGGGAAATTATTCTTTACAAATCTTGAGTTAGAAAATTATTTACAGATCTGCCATGGTTTGAGTTGATCTGAAAATTGGTAAGCTTGGTTCTCCTTGTTTCATTGCAATTAGCTATTTTGATGTGGCTAATTTTCTGGAATTCTTGGTTGCTAGTTCCATCAAATCATGACTTTAAGCTTTACAGTTGGGGAAATGGGTTTATTCTTTACAGTTGGGGGGAATGGGTTCATTGCAATACATTTCAATACATGTCATTGCAATACATTTTGGTTCATTGCATTTCAGCTGATGCGTGTAGGATTATTGATGTTGCACTCCAGGTCATTGCAATACATTTCGGTTTGAGCTGTTCTGAAATTTAGAATTAGGAAATTGGGCTTTGGTATTTTCTGGAATTCTTGGTTGAACTGATAAGGGACTGTGGTGGCTGCATCACTTTTGCCTTTTGAAGTTTCTTCATAATTTCTGCGCGCCGTATGGCTTGGTTCATATGGCTTGGTTGAAATTATAAGCTTGGTTGATTTCTTGGATCATTTGGAGTTTCTTCATAAATTCTTGGTTGAACTTATAAGCCTCTTTCATTTAATATATACTACATGCAATCCATATGGCTTGGTTCATTCATATCACGCAAGAATCTTCATTCCTGTATACAGTTCCAGCTACTTGTATTACTGATGATATTTATGTAATTTGAGAATTGTGTGGAGTTTTGTAGAAATTGCTGCTAGTATCAGTAGCTTTAAGTAACTATTTCCAATGTAAGAAGGCCACAAGTAAGATTCCTCTTGGAGTTTATTTGTTAAATTGTTAGAATCAATACATTTCGGCTGCTAGTTCCATTAATGCAATACATTCCGAATGTCAGCATTTCTACTTTCGGTTATGGTGTATTTAGAGTTGGCTTTTCAGCAGCAGCACTTCTGCTTTCGGTTATGGTGTATTTAGAGTTGGCTTTGGTATTTCTTTGGTAATCTCGATTCAAGGGGCAAGGAAATGACATCAATGTATTTAGAGTTGGCCTTGTAACCTTTTGGAATTACATAATAAAATATTTTTGAAGCCTTACTGTGGATGTAGGTCAATGACCGAACCACATAAATCATTTGTTTCTTCATATATTTCTTTTTTTGTTATTGATCAAGTTGTTATGCTCTTGTTTGTGTTAGTGGCAAATGTTTATGTTTGGAGAGTGGTGTTCTTGTTGGGCTGCTAGTTCCATTAATGCTTTGGTATTTCTTTGGTAATATCGGTTCAAGGGGCAAGGAAATGACATCAATGTATTTAGAGTTGGCCTTGTAACCTTTTGGAATTGCATAATAAAATATTTTTGAAGCCTTACAGTGGATGTAGGTCAATGACCGAACCACATAAATCATTTGTTTCTTCGTATATTTCTTTTTTTTGTTATTGATCAAGTTGTTGTGCTCTTGTTTGTGTTGGTGCAAATGTTTATGTTTGGAGAGTGGTGTTCTTGTTGGGTTGATGTTGTTGTGGGCTTGAGATGTTTATGTGCTGGACGTATTAATTCTCATTTGTTCTCTATAGCTTCATCATGTCTAAATCAGTTGAAGGGGCGACCTCCACAATGTGAGATAAGGAAGTAACAAATATTTTCTGCGATCTTTGTATAAAAGAAATAGAACTTGGGAACAGGCCAACAACGTTTTTTAATAAGGAAGGGTGGCGAAACATTGAAAAGAGAAGTAAAGAATTGACTGGCAGAGATTATGATAAGCTGAAATTTAAAAACAAATGAGATCAATTAAAGAAGGAATGGAAAATATGGAAGGAGTTGAAACGTGGATCTACAGGTTTGGGTTGGGATCCGATTAAAAGGACAATTGATGCTCATGTTGAATGGTGGGCTGAAAAATTAGAGGTATTTTATATATACTCCGTGATTTGTTTGATTTTAATTCCAAATTACTTCTCTAATTATAATTGCCTAACTATTCGCTCTAAAATGTTCTGTCACAAGCGGTACCAGCAGCAAAAAAGTATAAGCAGTGCGGGATTGAGCCGGAATTTGAAGAAAAACTGGACATAATGTTTAAATGAGTTGTCGCAACAGGAAAATTTACTTTCAACCCATGTCAAAGTACTTCTGAAGGGATACCAGATGAGTTCACTTCTGAGCCATTAACATTTGATGAAGAAGTGCCTAGCATCAACCAGAGTGATACGGGTTACTCTAGCAGAACAGAGAGGGCTAGGGTTGCTAAGAAAAATAAAGAGAAAGAGCGTTTGTTAAACACATCCTTCGATCATTTGATTGAAGCTTTTTCAGCTCCACCTATCTCTGATGCGAGCATATTAGACTGTCTGAGACTCTTGCGTACTATTCCTGAAGTTGTGGCAAATAGGCGATTTCACACACATTATGTGAAAAAACTTGAGGATTCAACTAAAATGAAAATATTCATGGCACTAGATCCAGAAATGCATCTTAAATATTTGCGGGTTTTGGTCGATGAATGATATTTCTTTATGGATTGTATATGTATTTGCACTATTTGAACTTTGACTAATGTCGTTTTATTTTTATTATGTTTGAGACTTTTAAGCATGCTACATTCTTGTGTTTGGGACTTTTTTAACTAATTATGTTAAAATTTTAAATTTTTGGATAGTGGACTATCAATGTTTATATTTTAAATCATTTATGATGGATCTGCAACGTGAACGTCGTAGGAGAATGACATTTGCTACAGTCGTTGTGATATTATTATTGGATTATTACCGGCATAGGAAAACTCGCACGCATTCCCTCCTGCATGACATCCACCTTTGTTGGAGATAGATGAGTTGGTGAAATGCTTTTTGGACATCCAATAAGATTCAAAAATATTTTCAGAATGACGGCACCTATTTTTATCGATCTTCTGCACGAGTAATATGTAAATGCCTCCAGGGTTCTTCTAGAACTACATGTAGGGAGGTGTTGGCTATAACACTGTACATTCTGTCACAGAATGAGTCAATTCGAGGAGCTATGGAAAGATTTCAACATTCATTTGAAATAATTAGTCGTTACTTTTCAAAAGGAATACAGGCACTTGTTAGCTTAGCAGCTCAAATAATTAAACCGGAGGATCTATCATTTGCTACCACTCCATAACAAATTGCCAACGATCCACGATACATGCCATTTTTAAAGGTAACTATTAGTGTTTTTAATTTATTACATTCTACATTTTAACAATATTATTACTCTCTAACGACCAATTAAACAGAAATGTATTGGTGCAATTGACGGTACCCACGTTGATGCTCGAATACCTAACCAAAATAAGGTAGCATACATCGGTCGGAGTGGTTTAACAATGTACAATATCATGGTTGTATGCAACTTCAACATGTATTTTACTTTTGTGGTGGCGGGCTGGGAAGGGAGTGCACATAATAGTTGGATTTTCTCCTTTGCTACTAGGAATAGATCGCAGTGTTTCCCTCACCACCTATTAGGTTAGTTTTGTTTTCCAATTTGTATACGTTAGCATGTAATGTTTTTTAATAACATTGTTTTTCATACCAGGAAAATATTATCTGGTCGATGCAGGATATCCCATGCAAAGGGGATACCTGAAGCCCTACCCTGACACAAGATATCATATTCCTGATTTCGAGCGAGGTAGTGGCACAGTACGTGGCAGAAAGGAAATGTTTAATAAACGTCACTCATCTTTACACGGGGTAATTGAAAGAACATTTGGAGTTTGGAAGAAGAAGTGGGTCATCTTACGTGATATGTCGTCGTATCCTTTCCAAAAGCAGGTGCATATTGTGGTTGCAACAATGACACTACATAACTTCATCCGAAGACATTCGTCACGATCAGATACAGACTTCATTATGGCTGACAATGATGAACTGAATGTCTTTGAGCAACCTACAGGACTTGTGGGGGGGCATTCATTACCTGAGGATGATATAGAATTTAATGAATTTGGAGATCAGGAAGGTGAAGGTTTGGCTGATATGATTGCTTTAAGAGAGTCTATCACAGATGCTATTTGTGGCTGCTGATCTACCAAGTTTTCCTTTAATAAGGTTATAGGTTTATATTCATATGTATTTTATTTTGGTTACTTTTAAAATACCTTAAACTGACATTGATTCTTTTGTTATTTTCGCAGTTATACAAACATGACTTCCAGGATATCAAGTACAGACAGAGGAATTTTGTGTTATTGTGGACTACCTTCTTCATTACTAACGTCACGTAAGGAGCATCGTAGGCAGCATAGCTTTGGGAGGCAGTTCTATGGTTGTGTCAGAGGTGTTTCAGCTCGTTACGGTTTCTTCCGATGGGCTGATAGTCCCTCATATTACACTGTCAGTAGCCATGTCAGCAGTCATGTGAATCCGATGTTTCCTCCATCTGACAGTGCAGATGAGGACCGACATAGCCAGAGTCTGAAGTTAAATATTTTAATATTTCTCCTTGTTTTCATACTTGTATTTGTACTTTTTTTAGTTCTCCTGGTACTCATTAGGGTGTGAGAACTGTATGATATCTTTTAGAACTGATCTGTGATTATCGTATGTTTCTGTACTATATGTTTCTTTCCTATCAATAAGCTATTCTGAATAAGCTGCCCCAAACAGTTTTATCAGACAGGGACAGGAATGTCATTTAACCACCAACAAGCTAGTCTGACTAAGCTGCTCCAAATAGAAAACCAGATTATTCTGATAATCTGCAGATTATCAGATTATCAGAATAATCTGCTTATCAGCAGATTATAAATAATTCACAGCTGTGCCAAACAGACCCTAAAGCGATGGTTTTGGGCAAAAATGTGAGCGAGAGGGAGGGACATCTACAGGGGTTTGGACGGCTACAAAAGGAGACAAGGGAGAGACGAGTGTGATGCCTGGATTCAGAATTGTTCCTCCCTAAATAGTCGAGAGAGATGGTAATGAAATGAAAAAAGGAAAGGCAACAACAGAAAATCGAGAAAAAAAAGGGAAAGAATCAAATACCGATTTAAGAAGATCAATTTGGGAAGGCGACAGAGAATGGAGAAATAAAAAGGAAGAAAAGTTGTTTGAATCTTAAATAATACCCTCCTTTAAAGAACTTGGTTTCTTATTTGATACCATAGTTCTCGAGCACCAATGAGTACTTCAAAATAATCTCTTCTTCAATCTCCCAAGTTGCTTCTCATTTTAACAAGTCTTTTCAAAGTACTCCAACTTCACGTTTCAAAATGCAATATGGTATTTCTTTATAACTTAAGTTCTCTTGAATCGCCAATGACTCATATCAGATAATATGAAGTCATTTTGCAAATAACAACAAAGTAGAGAGACATAAAAGACATTGTGTACTCCTGCAAGTTTTTGAAGGAGAGCCAAACGGTATGAAACTCTATCAACTTTCTTGATCGCTTAGAAAGGACTAATGAAATTAGGTTGAAGCTTTTCAGTCTAACCAATTCATGTAACTTCGCGCATGGGTGGAACCTTCAGAAAAAATGTAATCTTTGACGTTGAATTTGATCTCTTTGTGCTTTGGGTCGAAGTACTTCTTTTGAAATTTATGGGTCGCATGTGGTAAATCTCAAATTTAACAAAGTATCTTGGTAGAAATATTCATCTCTCATAGACCTTGAACCAATATAAGGGAGATCTACACTTTCTACCATCAAGTGCTTGGTATGCATCATATTGATACTAGCTTGAAAGTTACTATCATAAATAAACTCTACCAATAGAATATCGTCATCTCAGTTACCTCTGAAGTCCAAAATGCAAGCTCATAGCAAGTCTTCTAAGATATAAAGGATGTGCTCCAACTGTCCATCTGTCTAAAGATAAAAAACAATACTTGTCCAATCTCGTGCTCATAACTTCTTGCAATTGCTTCCATACACTACAAAAAATGTTGAAATTAGCGTCTGATATTTGCATGAAATTTTTAAGATGTAAATATTAGCGTTATTGTTTTGTCTGTTTTGCCTCAAAAACTGGGATTCAGTATTTGTGTCAGATTTTGCATCTAATTTGCGGTAAAAAATTTGACTCAAATGCTAAACTCAAAACATCAAACTAAGAAGTTGGATTGTGACAAAATTTTCTTTGCATTTGTGTGAGGAAATTGACGCAAACACAAACTTAATTGTGTTGAATTATATTCGACACAAATTCTGTCGCAAACTCCACGGTTAGATAATCTGACCTAAATCCGATGGAAATCCAATGATAAAGCCCTAATATACTGTCGGCACTATTTTTGGTGTGGGGTTTGCCCGTAAGAAGCTGTCGGTCATCGGAATTGAAATCC
>NW_018165329.1:382285-384020 GCF_001263595.1 Phalaenopsis equestris | reverse complement strand
TATTCAAAATTACAACTTTGCCCCTAAGGGTACAAACTTTCATAATTTGTCAAATTTAAGTCAAATGACTTTGAAATTTTTATATAACCCTACTGATAAGTTAATTAAGACATCAAAGGAGAAAATATGAATTTTCACAATTTAATTTAATTCATATAATTATTTTCATGCAAAAATAAGCATTTTCAAAGAAAATTCCAAAAGATGATCAGGAAAATTTCTAATCACTTGAAATTTTTATGTGAGCTATCCGTAGACAAGAAAGTAATTTGACCAAAGTTTCATAATTTTTTGAATTTTCTGTGATTTATTAAAATTAATTAAAATTTTGGGGATTTTAATAAAAATAAAATATTTTATAGGTGAAAATTCTATTTTTAAGCCTTAAAAATCATTTTAAGGTTTAAAAATAGATATCTTTATTTTTAGACCTTGGAAAAATATTCCAATGATTCCTAAATGTTTAGGAAATAATTTTGGAACATTTTTATTAGTTTAGTATTTTATGATTTTTTTTATTATTTTTAATTATTAAAAATAATTAAAAATAACTTAAAAATCGAGTTTTTATTTTAAATATATTTTATTTTTATTAAATTTCCCTAATATCAGAGAACTCAAAAAACTAAGTTTCATAATTTTTGGGATTATATTTTGATTTTTAAAAAAATCATTTATGTTTCAAATGTGATGGTCATTTTTTAAAAATCAATTAAAAATACTAAATGATCTCAAAATGACTTAAAATTTTTATGGTGAATTCTCTGACTTATGAGCCATAGTGGAGAACAAAAATTAAATGATTTTGATCTCTGTGTGCTCCAAATTAAATGTATTAAGAAAATTAGGGTTTGCTCAAAACAGAGATGTTTGGATCCTTAAAAATCATGAAATTATTTCCTAAGACTACTCTGGCCATAGGGTACTTACATGAATTTTTGTATAATTTTCTAATCCATATAAAATTTTATATAATTCTTTGAATAGAAAATGCATCAAAACTTAGAAAATATAGATCTATGTCTAGAGATCTCCTCTGTCTTTAAAAAAATAGGGGAATTTTTCTTAAGACAGAGGCAACAACATGCTAAAATTTCAAGTCAAGGTGAAATGTCTACATGCATGGAGAATCAAAATACTCAAAATAGTATTTAATTAATTAAAAATAAAATGTGCATCAAATGGACTTCAAATTATTTCCACATTGTTCTCTTCTATTTACTGAGCAAGAAAGTATTTTTATTTTATTTTTGTAATTTTTCTACACTGAGATATGAATTTTTGAAGTTAGGGATCATTTTCTGATTTATTTAATTCCCTATTAATCTACTTAAACACGCGGTGCTGACTAGATCCTAAGCGGCTCCTAAAACACGTGTGGCACACTCTGGTTGGAGGCCACCATCCACGTAGCCACTGACTCGGCCCGCACTTTATGAACCGATGCGCTGTCCGACTTCATCTCGTCCGTTGATGAGATAAATGTGCGATTGTACCCAAATAGGCTAACCTAAGAACCGTCCACACTAAAACCTTAAGATCTCCCTCTAGACTCAAACAAATCTCATGGGGTTTGATCCTATGGACTCATCTAAGTGAGATGAACACATCCATACGGTAATCATGCAATTAAATCAAGCCAAATCAAATGGAGAATCAAAATAGGCTCGGGAGGAGGAGAAGTTCAATACCTTTGCTCTAAGAAGGGAAGCTTCAATCATTCTTCACACCTTCA
>NW_018165329.1:378011-381764 GCF_001263595.1 Phalaenopsis equestris | reverse complement strand
ATTTTGGCAAAATTTGGGAATTTTGGCCAAATTTGGGTCCCAAGGGCAGTTATGTAATTTGGAGGTGCCTAGGGGCAAAAGACCAAGTTGAGCATTTCATGTGCAATTGGATAGAGAACCATTTTAAATGAGTCATAGACCAATGAAATCCCATTTTGGGTCCTCATATATTGGTCTTAGCCAAGGTATTGTGAAGATATGGTGAGGGTATAGTGTACCTTAGCTTCGAATCAACACCCAGGGTCAATTCTAAGGCCAAGTAACCCTATAGGAACTCTTCTTGAGCTTCCCCATAATGATCTTACCTTCTAAATATTAGAGGTTAGGACCAATATGTGGAACTTTAAGTTGAGTAACAAAAAGAGTTTTGAGTTTCTAATGGTGAGGGTACATTTTCTAGTTTTCTAAGACTAGTCAATAGGAAAGTCCTATGGCTAGACCTAGGCTACTAAAGAAGTTTCTAGACCTCAACCAAAAGTGAGGTCAACATATACATTCCTCACTCCTCAAGCCTCACTTCTTCTCCCTTAATCCCAAAACCCTTGCTTACGACTTCCCCCTCTCCCAGTTTAGCCATCTTCATTGAAACCCTCGCTTAAGACTCCCCCCTCCCAGTTTCTTTGCCCATCTTTAATGAAACCCTCACTTATCTCTCTCCCCCTACCAGTTTCTCTCAAATCCCTCGCCTTCATGAATGAACCTTCGTGATACAGTTGCCATTAAAGCTAGTTTTGAAGACAACGATGAGATCACAACTTATAGAGACCACCAAAACTTCCATATTTGTCCCCTAACAGAAACCATTGAAAAAGGTATGCTTTTTAATGATGATATTTTTTATGTGATAATGGATGATCAAATCATTAAGAGTAATGAATTTTTTAGATATCTTTAGTATATTATTTAAAGTGATGGTGATATAGATGAAAAGCCTATTTGTGGAATTCAAGTTAGATGAAAATATTTGGGATTTGTAAATGTGCACTTCTCTCTCCCTTTTGATATACTTGAGCTTTATTACTGAATGTTAAGCTTTAAAGCATTTAGTTTACAGATTTAACTCCACCATGCTTAGCCATTATAAATTTTGAAGGATTTTGGACTTTCGAGTTTAAAAATTGTCCTAAAAATGGATGAACTTCAATTGAGTTCTTGTGTTGTTGTCCTTATAACTCTCGTTGAAAAAAAAAAAACCTTAGACTTCATTAGAAGTGTGAATTAAAGTCTCTAACATGAAGTTTGGGAAGGCATGCATACAAAAATTTATTTTATTTTATTTTATTTTTATTTATCCTACTTTTGATGTCACAAAAATTTTGTCAAATATCTTTTCTTATTGATATTGAATTAGTGTCATTCTGTAAGAAAATGTCTAAGCAAATGTTGGTGGTGAGCTATGATTAACTAATACACTTAATTTGTTGCAGTTAATAATGTTGGAAGCCTGGTAATAGTTGTTCAAGCTGTATTTTTATTTTCTACATCAAGGATTTTAAGAGTTATATATGGTTGTTTGCTTCAATATTGAAGCTAGAGGTTTAAATGACATTGTTGAATATGAACTAAAATTTGTTTATCTCAATTCAAATTCTATGGAATTCATATATGAGTGATTGAGAATGGAGAAGACGAGTGCAAGATAGTTTCTATGTAATTTTAATTTCTGAAATATTTGAACTTGGGTATGTAAACTTTTGATAATTTTGATTAGTATTTGTTACATCATATTTAATTCATTGTTAAAGTCATTTGTGATATAATTTTTCTTTTTTGTGATTATTAGTATTGTTTTTATTTGTGTGCAGTTTGTACGAATTAAAAAATTCTTTAAATTTTTTTTTCTCATTTACATGTTCGTGTCGACTTTTTTAACACTTATTATATGCATATTTACGTCCAACAATTTTCAATGCAAAATCTGACGGTAATTTGTGAAACTCTTTTGCAGCATAATTTAGAGACAATAAGTCTACCGTAAAAGTTGTCGTCAAACTTTTTGAATGAATTCTCGAACCTTATTTTACCGTCAGAGTCCATTTCAATGTAAATCCGACGCAAATTAGATGATTCCACTGAATTATCATACAAAATTGCAAAGTTTCTATTATGATAGCTTGGAAGTAAGCCTCTCATCTCAACCTGATATGATGATAGTTAGGATTCTACGTAATTGAATGAAGTTATCTACTTAGACATTAGTTATTTTATTTCTTGAATAGTTCTCTTGATTAATAAAAAAATTAGTTGGCTTAGTTAATCTAACAACCACAACCCAAATAACATCATGTCCTTCGACAAGCCAACCATGAAGTCCATGAAATTCTCTTTTTATTTCAACTATGAAATGGGAAGAGGCTGCAATAAACCACAAGGTATTTGATAACCGACCTTATCCATTTGATAGGTCAACACTTGGATCAAACTCCGTTACAATGGTGTTCATAATTGAGAACCAAAATATCTTCTTAAGATTTTGATACATTTTAGTACATCTCAGATGAGCATAATATGAAGTACCATATGCCTCACAAAGTATCTCTTATCAAAGTCATTCTTGATCCAAAACAAATAGTTGGTCCTAAAATCTCAAAGTGTCATATTGATTGATACTAAACTCAAACTTCGATCTATTCTTTGTTTGTTCTATTGGTTGTATTAATCTTGCATCCATCATCTAAGCTGCACGAACACAATACACAAGTGCAAGCTAAACTAACAGTTGATACATGACATAGTTAACTCAGTTCGGTACTATCTTGAGCATGAGTTGCTCCATCTTTCATGATAATTAATGTTTTTGAGATGTCATCCAAGCATCATATATTGAAGATTTTTTGCTTAAAGCAACTACGACCACATTTGTCTTACCAGGGTGGTATTACATCTTTAAATCATAGCCCTTCATCAACTCGAACCATCAAGTTTGCCTCATGTTCAATTTGTATTGTGAAAAATTATTTCGGCTCTTATGATCGATAAAGAACTTACAACAAACACCATAAAGGTAGTGCCTCCAAATCTTTAGTGCAAATATAACTTTTGATAACCCCAAGTCGTGGGTAAGATAATTCCTTTTATGCACCTTTAGTTATTTAGAGGCATATGGTACAACTTTATCATGTTGCAATAGAATAAATTCCTATTCTTAACGTGAAACATCATTTTTTATCTTAAATATAGGTGTCGAAGGGGATGGTAAGACCAGGGGTTGCCAACTTGAGTTTCTAGAAACTGTACTCACAAGCATTAAACCATTCAAACTTAATATTTTTGAGGAAATCTTGATAAAGATGCAAAAAAAATGAGAGAAGCTCTCAACAAATCTCTGATAATATCAAAATAAACCAAGGAAACCCAATAATTTTTTATATAGTCATTGCTATATGTGCGTGTTAGCCCGACTACACAATATATCAAAGAGTACCACCCACTTACATACACTATTGACCAGAGGAAAATATGTTGAAATTTTCATACATATTTTATACTGTTTTTGATGATATTACTCTTTAAAGAAAGGTATTTTTGATGTTTTGTTGCAGGAATGATGAATTAGGGTCATTGGAGCAAAAAAATGCAAAAAGAGTGAATTTGGAGCGAAAAAGGACCAAAATGTGCAGAATTGAACTAGGGCGCCGACGACGTCATCGACCCCGCCGACGACGAGATTTTCCTGAGACTCCATAATTAATTCATTATGAAGGTCCGCCGACGGCGCCCTCGAGGCCGCCGCCGGGGCGCTCGGGGGGGGGG
>NW_018165329.1:354679-376135 GCF_001263595.1 Phalaenopsis equestris | reverse complement strand
TTGCATTTATTGGGGATTGGTAATAGAGCACACAAATACCCTTACATTCTCTAAACACACCCCCAATGCTACCTCTTTTTGGATGGAAGCTGCCATCAATATTTTTTTTGAGGAAAGGGTAAGTGGGCTTCTTCCAGAAAACCATCATCACAGTATATCTGAAAGAGATAACAGTTCCTGACAAATTCATGATATCTGGAAATTTTGTCCATTGAATGAGTTTCCTGATGTAAGCCATGCAGTTTGTGGCTACCTTACTAGTCTTAGCCTGTTGATCTTCATATTTTGTATGGTTTCTAGCTGCCCAAATATACCAGGCAACTATTAAGGGAATGGATCCCATCGTGCTATCATTCCATCCCTTCCAACAAGTGAACAAGTTATGCCAATCCAGATTAATTGTGTTAATCTTCATCTTGGTTAGAATTGATTTACAGATCTCTTGAGAGAATTTGCAATCAAAGAACAGATGTCTAGCTCACTCTTCAACCTTTTTGTAAGGACAATAGATTGAAGGACCTCTCAGACCCTTAGGCCTTAGAATTTGATCAGTAGAAATCAAATTATTGAAGCATCTCCAGCTGAAAAAAGACATGGAAGGTGAGAGAAATTTGCTCCACAAACTTTAACCCTACGGTACCTCAGCCCAAATATAAAGCATGTGTATATTTCTTTGGTTAGGCTCTGGTCAGAAGTGGCATTTAATACCATTTTTTCTTGTTTACTTTTGTCAAAGGCAATTTTGGACACTTGCTTTGTTGAAAGATCAGTTAAAAAGGACCCTAGATTGTCCAAGGACTAGTTGTTCCCCTCCCAGTACTCTTGCACCTTTAAGTTCAACTCAAAATTCTCAGTTAGTGGTTCTAGAATTTCAGAGGGCCACCATCTGTTCTGGCCAAAAGTGAATATTGCCATGACCCAAATCCCATAAGAACTAATGTTCAGCATCCTTTCTGGCCTTTAGCATGTTTCCCCGGGTTCCGGAGTCCCCCATCCTTTTGGTAACCATTTTAGGATGATTGAATCTACAGTATTTGGCTAAAAGAAACTTTGCCCATAAAGTATCTTATTGTCTGAATCTAATCCATAGCCTACACAAGCTTATATGTTGAAGCTGCAGCAAGCCTCTAAACCCTGTCCACCTGGTGCAAAAGGTTTTGCAACTTTTTGCCAGCTAGCCCAGATCATTTGCTTTCTTTGACCTGCCCAAAAAACCTGTTGAAGCTCCTTTCAAGCAAGATTTGGGTGCATTTCTTCATTGCAGCTATCTGTAGAATGTAAGATGGGAAGGTTGTTATGATGCTCTTCAATAGAGCTATGCTCCCACCATTTGATAAGAAAGAATTGGTGCAACATTGTAATTGGGTATTAGTTTTATCCACCACATTTTAATTGGGTATTAGTTTTATCCACCACATTATCAAACTATATATATATATATATATATATATATATATATGCAAAAAGGAGCAGCTCATGGCTCCCTACATGTTAATCTAAACGAGAAGTACTAATAAAAGGGGGGAAAGTGGAACCCCCTCTAACAAGTAAACAAAAGAACGGTAAGGGCTTGTGGGTTCCACTTCCACATTACAACTCCACATAAAAGGAAATGAAAAATAGAAGGTAGAGTAAGCCCAAAAAACAGGTGAACCATCAGAAAAAACCAAAAGTCAACTCTTTTGACTTTCTCTCACCTTACCTCTCCTCTTACAACCCTAGAAGAAAATCTCCTCTCCTCTCTCTCTAACTCTCACTCCACTTTCTCTCTCTCCCTCACGTCACACATAGAAGCCCTCCCTCTTCTCTATTGAAATTTTCTCTTTAATTTGGGCTGCCTCCTCTTGATGAATTCCCTCCAAAAGTCAACTCTTTTGAATTCAAATGATGTGTCGTTTGATCTAAGAGTTATATACCTTCATAAAAGAACCTTCCAAAGTGTGCATTGAATTACTCCAAGAGGTGTGTAGAACAAGTGTCCTTTTGAAATTCGCACAAAAATTCATCTCAAACTATTTTAAGTTGAAAAATTCGTCCCTAACACATCATGCGCCAGCTCTCTGGATTTTGGTGCATCATGCGCCAATCTGGCGCATGATGTGTCAGAATTCAAATTTGGCTCTTTTTGCTCTAAATTTTATCTTTTTTGCCATTTTTGCTCCAAATGCCTAAAAATGATATACCTACAACAAAAAAATGATATACCTACAACAAAAACAATGATATACCTACAACAAAAACACAAAAAATACATTTCTTTAAAGTACAATATCACCAAAAATAAGCATAAAATAGGTACTAAAAATAATATATTATTTTAGTGTATCAAAATCCCCCAAACTTAAATGTTATTTGTCCTCAAGTGACACTTTTATTACATAAAAGCATATGACTTAGGATAGTGATTAACTTATAACTACTACACTTTAGTTTAACAAATATAATAACAAAATTTAAGAAAAACCCCTTAATAACTTAAATTCAAAGTCTAAGTCTAGGAATATTTAGTAATCAAATTTAAGATTTCTAAATCTCTATTTATTTCAAGAAGAATTGCAATTTGTCATATTAAGGACATTTAGAACATTTATATGAAAAAGAACTTCATGAAAACTTTACTAAATATGCTACTAATAATCCAATACAATTTTAGAAAATGAAATAAAGCTCATTCTTTAAGTTGATTCAAGTGAAGCCAATTTTTTATTAGGCATCTTCTCAAGCTTCTCCTCACTTATTTTTTTTTCTTTTCTTTTTCCTTTTTTTTTAGGATCTTTTCAATCCTCTATACATTACATAAGTTTACAATGTAGACATGAATCAACCTTCTAAATAGCCTTTAATAATTTTGAACTTCACTATCCTCTTCTTAAAGTCAAAACTTTATACCTTTCTTCACTTTATAAATTCATATTATTTTATGATTTTTCATAATATCTCATTCTTTTCTTCTTACACTCATTCTTTTCTTCTTACATGATACTCTAAAATTTTTAACACTTCAAAAATATAATTTCCTTTATTTTAAATAGAAAAACATAGTCTTATCCTATCAAACCAAATATCTTCAACTTTCGATTTGACCTTCATTATTAAAAACTCTTTACCTAAATTTACCAAAATACTTATAAACAAAAGTATAGTCATTTAAAGTTAAATCTTAATACCTCAGGCCATGTTAAATTAATTTTTTTTTAAAATATAGTTACTTAAGGAAAAATAAAATTTAGTTTACTCCTTTTCAAAATAAATTTTTCTTTCCCCCAAACTTAAATTTTTAAGTGATTTTAAAAAAAAAAATATTATAAAATTAAGTAGGTGAAAGAAAACAATAACTGCATGAAAAATAAAAACTGACCTGTAGAGAATTTCTGACTACGAAACTGAGCTCTGGTATACTGCAGATACTAACTGTAAAACTATGTATAGGCTTTAAAGAATTAAATAAAACATAATATATTCTAGAGAACTTGCTGAGAATTAAAAACAAAAATACACAAACTGACAAACTAAATTGAAAATAATAAAAATGCAGAAAAAGTGAAAGTCTACCATTACTATTACAGATTCAGTTCACAACACAACATAAAAAGTCTTTTACTACAACAAGTTTAAAATGAAAGTAGATCCTAATACAAACATAAATAACAAACAAACATTATAACAACTAAGTAAGACTTATAAAACATCAATCTTCATCTTCTTCCTTTTCATCATCTGATTCGTCTTCTTCTTCTTCTTCTTCTTCTTCTTCTTCTTCTTCTTCTTCTTCTTCTTCTTCTTCTTCTTCTTCTTCTTCTTCTTCTTCTTCTTCTTCTTCTTCTTCATCATCATCATGAATGAGAGTATAGGGAGTGTCTTACCATGGCATTTTAAAACTCAATATCATGTTGAACTCTCCTCTTTTTATATTCATAATTATATGCATTCTTTGCTCCTATCTCTCCCAACATAGTTTGAATATTTACTATTTCCATCTGTTGAATCATCAATTGGTCCATAATACCTTCAAGTGATATAGATCTAGAAGTAGATGCCCTTGCAGCAGATGTAGAGGGCCTATCCCTTCTTCCACTTCTAAACTCAATAAATGATTCTACTCTTTGAATCATATGTCTCCCAATCAAATTTTATGGTTGCAATCTCTCTTCATTTCTATGGGATTCTACTTCTGATTGTTCACATAGAGTGAAAATCAAGGCAGGGTATCCCAATCCTCCAGCTGTAGAACTACCATCAATACTTTGAGCATGCTAAACTATAAGTGCACCAACATCTATTACCTTCATGCTCTAAATGAAATATTTGAGTACAACTCTGTCTTTTGTAACATCGGCCAAATGATTTGTTGGCAACAGTCTCACAAAATGAAGTGGTGCCATACTTTTGACTGAATAGTCAACATGGAAGCATGGAGTTTTCCTAATCTTCCGTTCCCCTCTTCCATCAGTCAAAAATGCAATCACTTCCTCCAGTGACGAATCAATCATCACAAATACAACATATTCATCATGATATACATTTCTAAGCCCATAAAAAGTATTGATCCTTTCAGCAGAAAACTCAAATAGCTTACCTCTTGATACACCTAAAATATATAGTGTTTTTAGATGCATTTTTATACCTATTTTTGAAATATTACGCTTTAATAGAATGTATTTGTGTGTTTTTCTTTCAAGTAAAAAGGTGAAAAATGCTAAAAGGAGTGAAAAAGGATCAAATTTCGAGCAAAGAGGTGAAAATTGTGCTAAAATGTTTCCGGGAAAAGCCATCTCTTTCTCAACAAAGTCTTTATCATTTGATGCAATAGTGTTCTGTTAGATAGGAACAGATTTGATAAATACTAAGTGTCATATCATATCCGACGTTTAGGCGCCGGTTAAATAGAGAAGGTCGTGCCTAAGCGCCAGAGGCCCGCACTTAAGCACCAGAGGCAGTTATTTTGCAATTTTCTTCATTTAGCCTTATTTTGAAGAGGTATTTGAGGCACTTATTAGCTAAAGAGGGTGGTTATGACCACTAGGAACAAAAATATTATTAAAAGACTTGTGAAAGAAGACATCCCTTGGAGAATACATCGAATTTGGAAACATTTTGAAGGGTTTCCAAGGCAGCCCTTGAGAAATTTATAAAAGAAGGAAGTTGAAACATTTGAAAGGGGTGCTTGAAAGTCCTACAAAGGTGTGCTTGAAAGTCCTGAAAAGGTGTGCTTGAAGTCCTGAAAAGTGCTTAAAAAGGGAGAGATTTTTAGGCACCACTAAAAAAATTACTTTTTCCTTTTTATTTTTAGTTTTATTTTGAGAGTTAAGAATTTTGTAAGAGATAAGAGATTCAAAGGAACTTCAAGAGTTTGGTGGAGGATTTGAGATAAGTTTTTATCTTTTGTTTTTAAACTGCTTTTGGTTTTAATCGAGACTTCTTATTGGTTTGACAATGATTTCTACTTTTAAACTAAAGTGTGATTTTGTTTTCTTCATAGATTCTGAGTAGTTTTCTTTATCTTTACCCTTAAAATGATAAGTAATTAAAGTGCTGGATGGAAGTTGTGGAGAGTATTAATCTTTACTGTTTGAAGAAGTTATGATGATTTAAATCCATCAACTTCATTTACTTCTTGGTTTAGCTTATTCAAATGATAAAATTTGTTGTGAGAAAATGTAAGAATTGGGCTGGTATTGTCTTAACCAACAATTGGAAAGAATCACATGAGGTTGTGTGAATGAGAATGTAATTCATATAGTTTAGTGCAAATAAATAGGAAAACAAACTTTGAAGGGTGTAGAGTTAGAGGACTTTAATGTGACAGGTTAAAGTCCCAACTTGGTTTATTATTTTAGGTTCTGACACGAGATGTTAGCCCCCAGCTGGAGGGAATCAAGAGAACTCTAGATTGAGAGCTACTATCTTCCTTGCCTAGCCGGTCTTCAGAACTATTCATAATTAAAATTAGCCATTGTTCTTTATGATATCTCTAGTAAGGGTAAAGAATATAAGTGCCCCTATTTGGCACAACACAATTTGCATACTACCACAACAAAATTCCTATGCTTATTACTGATTCATGATAAGGAGAAAAATATTTTCAAATTCAGTGCTTTTCTTTTACATAAACTCAAGTTATCTTTTTAAATTGTTAATGTTCTGTCAAAATATAAAAAATACCAAAAAGATTTAAATTTAATTACTACGAATACATCTCTAGTTTATGTAATTATATTTTTAAAATAACAAGTTTGTTATTCAACATAGCATATTACATAATTTCCCTGTGAATTTGATATTCATGTCTGAATAAAAAAGTCCTATATTACTTGATAATGATACATATACTTGTGTAGTATCCCTATATATATATATATATATATAAATTGAAAAGTTAAATTCTTATTTTCTTCACGATCAAGTTTTGACTCTGTTGCAAAGTAAGGAAATATAAGTAAAAATATAATCAGAGACATTATTATACTATTGCATATAAACAGTTTCAGGATAAAGTTTTTGGCGCCGTTGCCGGGGATATTAATTGATTTACAAGCAAATTTCTATTTTTATAAAGTCTTATTTAAACTTTAACTATTATTGTATTTTATTTTGTGTGTTTTATTTTATTTTTATTTTTATGATAGTGTATGTGTAGTTCAGTTTCTGAAGGACTATTGCCCTACGATTCTAAATTAGAGAGAACTATTAAAAAAATTAGAAAAATAAAAAAAATAAAAAACCTGGAAAAATCTAAAAAAATTATAGAAATGACAAACCAAAACGATCAAAATGCTTAAATTGATCAAGAGTTTAGACCTGTACGAGATTATGCCAACCCTACTGTAGATGAACTTCACTGTAATATTCAAAAACCTATTGTAGTAGCTAATTCATTTGAGTTTAAACCTGTTATTATCTAAATGATATCAAATAATCAGTTTTGGGGATCACAAATTGAAGATTCAAATTTACATCTTGCCAATTTTCTAGAATTGTGTGTTACATTTAAATATGATGGTGTATCAGATGAACCATAAGACTTAGGTTATTTTCTTTCTCACTGAGGGAAAAAAGCTAAGATGTGGTTGAATTTGTTAGCATCTGGATCTATCAGAACTTGGGGTGATTTAGCACAAAAATTCCTTGCTAAATATTTTCCACCATAAAAAACTACGAAGCTTAGAAATGATATTAAATATTTTAATCAGTTTGAAGGGGAATCTATTTATTAAGCATGAGAATGATTTAAGGAACTCTTAAGGAAGTGTCCACACCATGCTATACCAGATTGGTTAATAATTCAAACCTTTTATAATGGATTAATTGGTTCTCTTAGATCTATTTACGATGTCGCTGCTGGTGGTTCATTGATGTCAAAATCATTTCATGACGCTTAGGCTTTAATTGAAAAGATGGCTACCAATAATTTTTAATGGTCTTCTGAGAGAGTGAATCTAAATAAAGTAGCCAATATTCATGAAACTGATGCATTTACTATGTTAGCAAATCAAGTTGTTGCAATTTCAAGGAAATTAGACCAATTTGGAATGAATTTTTATCAACTAATTTTCATGATTGAAGAGAATTCATTAGGCCAAATGGTAGATTCTCAAGCATCATTAAAAACTTTGATGTCATAAATAAAAAGTAAAATAACCCATATTCAAATTATTATAACCCAGGTTGGAAGAACCATCCCAGCTTTAACTGGAATAACACTACGGGTGGTAATAATCTGCAATGGGGGAACAATCATGGAAACCCATTAGGAAACTAGAACAATCAAGGGAATAATTACTTTAGATCTACTTTTCCTCCAGGTTTCAATAGTAATACACAATTTAAGGAGAAGTTATCTATAGAAGAAGTGGTGTTACAAATGGGAAATCAGTTACAAAGTCAAGAAGCTACAATTTGAAATATTGAGAACCAACTTGGACAAATCACAAATTACATCTTAAATGACCAAAGTCAACTAAGAAGACTCTCGATAAAAATCAGGAAATATTATCTTCAAGGAGTTTCAAAGTGTAGGACTTTTCAATGAGATCGGACGTAGAGTTTCATCAGATGGTGTTCCACCGAACTAATTGTTTTATATCATTTATATAATTGCAGGTTTAAGTTCAAATGAGTTTGCCGCTATAGCAGGGGTTTGTATACTTAAGTGAATTTCATCTGTTGTAATGTTTGCGTAGTCTCTTAAAGGTCTTTGTAAAATTATGATATTCATTTGTAGCAGTGTGATTATTAATATTATTTTGTAACGTGTTTGTCATTTCTAGTAAGTTGTGAAATACTTTTGTTTTTTATTTTTTCTTAAAATTCGCTCCAATTCAGAATCGTAAGGCACTAAATCTTTAGATCCCAAAATTTGCATACAAAAGATAAAATTTCAGAAAATAAAAATACTCCTAAAATATTTTTAATTTTTTACTCTTTAATTTTTTATGTTTTTTTTATTTCAAATATGAAAAAGTACTAAAATTAATTTTTAATTCTTTTAAAATAAATCTACAGTTCAAATAAAACTCTAAGTCAAAAAGTTTTGTTGTTATCCCTGGCAATACTGCTAAAAACTTGACCCAACCTGCAATTACGCAGATATTTATATTCCAAAAGATTGCAAAAAATTTGGCCAAAATTATATTTAGCGGCTATTGGGAATAAATAAAATGATTTAGAAAATAAATAACAAGCCTTCACATTAGGGGTACTACACAAGTATACATATCATTTCAAGTAATATATGACTTTATTTAAAATCCAATATCAAACCCACAGAGAAAGCTATAAATTTTTTAAAAATGACTTAGAAAAACTTCTATCTAATTTGTAGATAAAAATGATTGGAGAATAGTGTCGAGATATTTGTAAAAGATTAAAATTAAATTTATGTGCAATCTAAATTTAAGCAGAAAGTAAAAATAAACGTTAAAAGTTTAATAAAGTTTAAAATACTAGTAAAGTTTAGAAGAGTTTGAGTATTAAGATAAGAACTTTCCCCTTTGTAACGAGATCTTAATCAATGTAGGAATTTAATGATTAAGAACATGAGATGATGTATTGTGACAAATATGAGCATATTTATTCTTTACCCCCTCTCAATACTAGCAAAGAACATTGGCTAACCTTAAGTTTATTTCAGCTTGTGTAGTAGTGCTAAGTAGATTCTAGTCTCTTTCTTCTAAATTACCTACTAGAGACTCTTAGATCCAAATTCAAGATCGAAATGATACAAGAATCTAGCTTGTCACTATAGAAAAATCAATTCTATGCCCATCAAAACTTATCTTCCTATCTATTTGCACGTCCCCTCGGACGATTGCGATGACTCTATCCAAAATTAAGTGTGGTACTCACTAGTTGAGTGAAATCATAGCCCTCCCAAGTCATTATGTTTTGCGATAGATTTTAACATCACAAATGACCAGTTTGTAAAGTCAATGAAAAATCGGTGAAAATATCATAACAAATTTCAAAATAAAAGAAAATCTTTAAATCATTATCATGCCACATGATTAATTCCCATGTGTAAGGAGAAAGAAAGAAAAACTACTCAAAATTCATGGATATAACACAAACACATGATTTGTATTGAAAGTCAAATCTTTACAACAAAAACTCAAACATAAATACAAAGTACCTATCTTAATTCTTCTCCCCAAGCAGGTCCTGAAGTTTCCTTCAAGCTATTTCCACTCTCTTACACAATCAAAGACTCATAAACACTTACACACACTCTCACCGCTAAGAGCTCACGCACCTTCTAGAGCCTCTCTAACCCTCTTCAAAGCCTCTTTTTCATTCAGCCATTGACCTTTTTTGATAGATTTTTGAAAATAACCAAGGTTCACTTCAATTATCCCTTCAAAATTCATCCCACTTTATTGCATCTTCTAGAGAAAGCACTTCTGAAGCTATGACACCACTTTGGGGCACTATGGTGCTCATCACGTCCTTGAACTGGCGCTAAGGCGTCATATGATGTTTTGTCATTTTGCTCCATTTTACCCTCATTTTCTTTAAAGATCCATTTCTTATACCTGAAACCAAAAAACATGCAAAATACCTTCCTTTAAAGTGCAATATCATTAAAAATGTGCATAAAATGAACATTAAATGTATATTAAAAACATGTAATTTTAAGGTGTATCACGTATTGAGTGCACCCCTTACTGCAGCAAGACGACATCTACAATTGAAAGTTCTTGCATTCATAACCTACAATAACGGTAATGTAAAAGGGGGCATTTTCTTATACACATCATACTTTAATCATTCTTTTTTTCATTATTCCAATGTTATATGTGTGTTGTTGTGTAATAGTTGTGTTATAAATGTGTTATGGTTGTGTTATGACTATGTTATTGTTGTGTTATATATGTGTTATTATTGTGTTATATGTCTTATAGTTGTGTAAGTGGTGTTATTGTTATGTTATTACGTGTTAAAGATGTATTATTGACATTATTGTTGTGTTAGTATAGTAATAACACAAGTAACACAACAATAACACAATTATAACACCACCATAACACATCTATAACACAACCATAATACAATAACACATCTATATCACAACTATTACACAATAATACAACAATAACACAATCATAACACAACCATAACATATTTATAACATAGCTATAACCCAACTATAATACAATAATACAACAATAACACAATTATAACACATTCATAACACAATGCAACAAAATTTCTTTTCATCTATAATAAACAATGTAGTATAATGCCTTGAAGACTTTGACAGACTGCTAGCTTCATCGGTTTCTATGCGACCTTCCATTGTTGTGTGCTAGCAAGAGAAAAGGAAAACCAAAACCTTGAACCATAGGGTTGTCAAAGGATGCAATGCTCTAATGTATAAACACAAGGTCTTGCGCAGAAGAAAAAGTGAAACTAACTTTGCATAAAGTTGGAAGAAGACAAAACTGGCCTTGCAAAGAGAAGCGAAGAAGGAGAAACCGTCAAACCCTCGCTCTTGCGCTGAAGAGGAAGCAAAACCGCCAAAGAGAAAGTGAAGTAGAACGCTCAAAACCACTAAAAGCTGAAAACTGCATATGATCAAAATGTCGAAATATGCCATAAAAGTACTTTATGTCTGAATTGACGTTTCGTCAGACTAGATTCGGGCAGGGTTTGTATGAAAAAAATACATATTTTAAATTTTTTAGGTGTTGAAATTTAGAATAATACGTAATAAAGTGGAATACTTTATTTGATATGAATGAGGGTATAAATAACCCTTACAAGAAGCTTATAACATGAAAAATAATAAAAAAAATGATATGAAAGGAAAGATATATCACCTGATATCTCTAATAATTAATTCATATTAATTATTAGGAGATATAAGAAATAACATAAAATAAGAAAACAAATAATTTCTGATACAAGGAAATAAATGTAAAATAGGAAAGGAAATATCTCCTTATATTAAGGAAATAATTTATTCCTCGTAACTTCTTATAAGAATAAATTATTTCCTATTATAATTCCTAACACTCCCCCTCAAGTTTGGAATGTATGTTAATAATTCCTAACTTGCTGAGTAGTGAAAAAAATTGGTCGTTTGGATTATCGAATTTGCTAGATTCAGGCTTGACTGAATTTTGAATTTTGTCTCTCATATGTTTCGGCCTATCAGGCTTTGACACTCTTAGGATTCAACACTCTAGGGCTTTGGTATTTTCAGGTTTCGACATTCTCAGGGTTCAACACTCTTAGGCTTCGATACTCTCGGGGTTCGGCACTCTTTGGTTTCTGTACTCTTGGGCTTCGGCATTTTCAGGCTTCAACATTTTCAGGCTTCGGCACTCTGAGGCTTCGACACTCTCAGACTTTGGCATTCTCAGACTTTGGCATTTTCAGACTTTGCTAAATTTGCTTTATTCAGACTTGGCTGAATTTTGAGTTTTGCAGGGAAAGAAACGGAAAGAGACAACCTACAAAAAAACTGACTTTTAGTTGACATCGGTTGTCGTTGGCTGCAGAAAAAACATATAAATCACACCCAGTAAATTCTGCTGATAGAGAAAGCGGCACAAGAAAGGGCGGCTGGAAACAAAGCTCCCCCTGACGCTTGGGCCGGGGAGGAAAAAAATACTGTAGGAGAAATGGCCGGCTAGAAATGCAGATCCCCGTGATGCTTTGGTAGAGAAGAAAAAAAATATATTGAATGAGAAATGGTCGGCTGAAAACACAGCTCCCCCTGACGCTTTGACAGGGAAGAAAAAAATATTGCAGGAGAAATGACTGGCTGGAAACGCAGCTCCCCCTGACGCTTGGGCAGGGAAGAAAAAAATACTACAGGATGAAGGGTCGGCGATGGATTTTGCCGGCATTATTCGATCCACGACAACGATATGGTGATGAGGGGGGTGGCGGCATCGCTGGTGTCGCCCTGGCTGGAGCCCCATCGCTGGTGCAGGCATAGGAAGATACAACACAAGAAGTTTTTTTTTTTTGATGGTTTGTGGTGATATCTGGTCAAACTCCAAAGCATCTTTGCTGTCATGGTTTCTTGGGAGCCGTGTATAGAAGTGAAGTAAGATCCCCCAACTTTCTGAAAGACCTTGGAGAAGGAGAATCCTCCAAAACATCAGTCTGTGCATTTAGTCGGATCTGAAAAAGTTAGGAATGCGGTGCAGATGGTTCCTCCCCATCGTCGGCTGCGGTATGCTGACTGAAGGAGTCTCCGATCGCAATCTAGCTTGCAAGGAATTAGCCGCATTGGTAGGCGGAGGCTTGACGACTGCTGAGGTTGATGCCGATGTGCGGACGCGGAGAAGGCGATAAGGATAACGCCTCTGGTTCGAACTCTGAGGCAGCATCGAGATCGAACTACGGGAGCGCATCTTTGTGATTCTTTCAATGGCTTCGGTAACTAAACGAGGTGGCGGGGAATTAAGGATTTAAAGAACAAGAAAAAGTCGTCGTTTCAAATATGAAGATGAATGTCGCTCCCTTCCTACACAGAGGATGACAGGAAAGGAGTCCGACAATTCTCACAAGAAAACCAGTGGTTAGGGTACGAAACATCGCTCTGATACCATGTTGAAATTCAGAATAATACGTAATAAAGTGAAATATTTTATTTGATATGAATGAGGGTATAAATAACCCTTACAAGAAGCTTATAATAGAAAAAAATAATAAAAAAAAGAAAATGATATGAAAGGAAAGATATATCACCAGATATCTCCAATAATTAATTTATATTCAATAATTATCACCAGATATCTCCAATAATTAATTTATATTAATTATTAGGAGATATATGAAATAACATAAAATAGGAAAAAAAATAATTCCTAATCCAAGAAAATAAATATAAAATAGGAAAGAAAATATCTCCTTATATTAAGAAAATAATTTATTCTTCATAATTTCTTATAAGAATAAATTATTTTTCATTATAATTTTTATCATTGGAGCCGATAATTTGGGCTGGGTCATGATAAATGAGTATTTTTTTAACTTTTTTTTTTAATAGGACCATGGGCTTTTCTGATTGTGGGGAGTCCGAGCGTAATATTGTGGTCGACAGCCATCGCCACACTTACATTCGCTGGCTCGCTGCTGCTAGATTCTCGGACTTACCTGAATTGGCAGATCTTTGGAATCAGTTTATAAAGCTGTATGGAACTTGTGAAAGATCCGACGGTCCACATCGGCGGTCGTCGAGTTCTATCAGTATGGAGAAGCAGGGTGCTGGTTTTACTAAGTTTTAATTCCTCCATGCACCGAACCCACCTGCAAGAGATTTTGATGGAATTTCAGAAACTGAAATTAGTAAAGCATTTAATATGAAGCCTCCTTATTTCAAGCCCAAGATTTCCACAAAGAATTCCTCATGGAATCTCGTTCTTCCAAGCCCAAGAACTTTTCGAAGCTGCCGATTTACTTGGCCGAATCCCAAATAAGCGAGCAGGTGCGGTTGGGAAGAAGATGAACATGTATAATGTTGGAGACGGCTTGCAGTCGTCGATACGGTAAATCTTGTTCGCTGCAAATGGAAAGAGCCGGTCTTCGAGGCAGACCGAATGGTGAGGAAACCGGCCGACGATCGCCTGGAGAGGCATTCGGTCGTCGAGTTTTCGCGTGACAATGAAAACGTCGAGCCAGAAACGGCGGGTTAGACGTCTTTGCGTGACAGAAAAGCAGAGTGCTTGTTTGGGATTTTGACTTCTTCACGAATGGAAGGGAGCCCTTGCCATATTTGGTTCTCGTAGGTTGGAGTGGTAGTTTTGAATGGGAAATAGGCGAGTGGGAAGATGGGTTGTTGATGAGTTGCACGTGGAGAGGGATACGAATGCCAGAGTTTCGGTCTTTTCCGGCGTCTTTTTTCTCCATTAGAGATGGTGTTGTGCTTCTCCAATTTTTTGACCCATCTTATTCTACAAGCTTGTTCATGAGAGCCAAGTGTCTCCTCATATATCATAAAGTCCTTTGATATGAGAGGCAAAAAAGTTTAAAAATTTATATATTTAGTCTCGCTTTAAACATAAAAAATAAAGAACATTTGAGTCCATTTATTTTCAACCATTTATATAGATCATTTTTTAGCACACTTATAAATTATTTTTAATACAACAATTAATATGTTATAAAATGTGATCAGACATTCATTTAAAATAAAGAGAAAATATATATAATGGTTATCGGCCCTTAAAAAAGAACATTTAGAGATACTCCTAATTCCCTAGGCATTCACCAATCTACTCCTACACATTTAATTATTGCACCTAAATTTTTTATAACTAAAAGTATGACTATTTTAAATTAAAAAAAAAATTAAAATATGTAAGATATATAAATGCATAAAATATGTAATTTACTCAGTTATATTTTAATTTCATATTAAAAAAATTAGATGAGTGAATCTTTACTCTGTTCTAATTTTATTATTCTAATTTTTTGTTGCGAACAAGTTCCCAGCTCCGTTATGCGGCAAGGGTTCACAATTCACATCGAACCTTACGGTGAGTTCACGTGGCCGCGCGTGTGGTCCTTCGAACTCCTGGCGTGGTGACGTTTGGATAGGCTGGGCATGGGATGGGCACGGGCCTATTTTCTCATCAAATTAATATAAAATTGGCATTTTATTCTGATTTGATTAGAGCCATTAATTTTTCAAAAATATTTTCTTTTAGTACATACTAAGATACATCATCGTAATCTCTTATTTCACTAATTTCTTAATTGAAGTTGATAAAATTCTTCTGACCATACTGGAATCTTTTGCAATTGTTCTTAGATTTTCGATGCAACTTTTGATTACTTTTTTAATTTCTCTTAACGTTTGTTTAGTAATTACATCATCCAATGCTTTTTAATTGAAAAAAAAAAATTTGTGGTTGTCAATTCCCACGTTTTGCCAAATCTCGAGCTGTGAGCGAGATCAGCCGATTGCATACGAGGACGATTCTCTTGATCTTATCCATCTCGCATTCGTTGGATGCAACAACGCAGGATGGATCACCCCGCCACATACGACCCCACCCACGTGGCCGCTCACAGATCGAAGATCATTAAGGAAGATTTACGCATATGTCGTTCAAATCTTTTTTATTTACACATCTGGCACATAAATTTTAATTTTTATGTACATTTAACTTATTGTATTCACTTTTTAAAAATTTCAATGATGATAAATATAATTTAGATGTGATATGAAATATTTGGCTGATATAAATATTAAAATTAAAATTTAGATGTTAATTATGTTAATACAGGAATTGGGTGGCATCTATGCAAATGTAAATGCCCATTTTTATAATTTTTTTTCTTAAGTTTGTATACTGTCATCAATAATATTGTAAATATAGTTTTTTTTGTTTAGTAACCATTTCATTTAAATGATATAAATGTTATATGTCTTTAACTAATCTTTTATTAGTTAAAGACATATAAATGTTATATGTCTTTAACTAATTTTGAAATTCACAATGTGATCATTGGTGAGAGTTTTTATTTATATCAATTACTTCTCAATTCATAAAGTATATTTAAAACTTGAGAACATTTACCAATATTAAATAAATTAAAATGCAAATTACATTATTTTTTTATAGTAAAGTTTCCAACCAACAAATGGTCGAATCTTATATTTGAGAAGAACGGTCGAGATACAACGTTGCTTTGATTGTTGATCTGCGGTTGTCCCACTTTGCAATATCCTTTTCTCCCATCTCTTTGGTTCAGTAGAAAGAAAAATTATTATGTCCATTCGTTCGTAGTCCAAAAAAATCACGTCACGTGGAAGTCACGTGGAAGTGATAGAAAAATAAAAGAAAATTTGTTCTAACGTAAGAGAATATTCTCCACTATTATTCCACGTTATTCAGGTATTTTTGTGGTGGTATTCATGTATTATTGTGTTATAGAAATATTCCCGGTGTTATAATAACACAATAAAACGTCAATGGCACAGCAATAATACTTGAATAACGTGTAATAACACGGGAAGAATATTCTCTTGTGTTACCGATTGTGATCACAAAAAAATAATTTTTTTTTTTCATATTAGCTCCACGTGAAGGTGATTCATTGGATTCCGGACTAAGCAAATTACATTCTTCAACTATCACATGACCCAATTTGGCCAATTTTATCATCTTTGACCAAAACCCCCAAATTGCCCTTTAAAAGCCCATATTTTTCCCAAATTACCTCAAATGTCTATCCAATAGGTCTCAATTTACCCTAATTTCAATTTTAAACTCAAATAAACTCTTGATGTGACCAATATAAACCAAATATAAGCTCAATTAGTCCATCATTTGAACTTAATTTTAAGTTTGACCAAAAACCCTAATTTTCGCCCCATGACTTGGCCCATGACTTGGTTCCGCCAAATTGAACCCATGGCCTACTCCATTTGCCAAAATTTGTGTTAAAAAACCTTGATAACATCTCCATACATAAAAGTTGACCTTCAATTGGCCTTGGTGAGGCCTCAATTTTATTGGATTTCAACCTAAGTCCAAAAGGCCCCAACTTTGCCCCAAATTGGCCATGTCTTAAAATCTCACCAAATTGATGGCCTTAGCCCCAAAATTTCCACTCCATCCCTTCATGAAAAATTTTCAAAACATCTCCCTTGATAATTTGAACGATTCAATTTGGACTTAGCCCGAGGCTATCCCAACCTAGACCCATGTCTAGCCCAACATGCCCAAATTGACCTAATTTCAAAAATCCTTCAAATTAAACATCCAATTGAACTCAAAAACACTTGAACCCTTCACCAAAATTATTTATTATGATCATCTACACCAAATGAAACATTTACTTAGGCTAATTGACATGGCTAGACTAGCCAAAACCCAAGTTTTAATCATTGGCACCCACATGGACCCATGCACTAAACATCAACAAACCACGTTAAAGAAATCAAATTAACTCCACCTCAGCCATTGGTTAGACCCTAAGACTAAGCCAAAACCTTTCTAACTCAAGCTAGATGAGCCATGGACCAAAAGTCCCCAAAATTATGGGATCTTATTTCCAAAAATACACATGCTTAAGATACCCTTACCAAAACTATACCCCATTGCATTAAATGACTTTGACAGATTCCCCTGGATGCCCTGAGCACCTAGCCACCTCCCCCTACCATGGTCGGTCAGCCTATTCATCGGAGAAGTTTAAAACTAAGAGCCACCCCTATGGAACTTCACCCAAATCAAACCTAAAGGTCAGCTCAGCCAAATTAAATTGTATAGCTCCTCTGCCCTCCACCTAAGCAGCACAATGCACCCCCTAATTGGCCATGACAGCCACACCTTCGCCATTTTTATGAAAAGCACCTCCCACGACCATGGGATGTGGCGTTGAAAATTTCTTAGAGAGACCTCTCCAAAAGAGACCTCTCCAAACAGAGAGACCTCTCCAAACTGACCACGGAGCTTCCCTAAGATCCCCTCAGTGCATTCCAACTATTTTCCCTCACCAATTTTCACTGTCGAAGTTCAATTTTGAGCTCAAAATCTTGTTGGAAACTATGACAGAGCCCAATACACCTCCACAGTCCACCAAACTCAAATTAACTTCACCCACACCTTCACAACAGTGAAAGAAGCTCAAGCCTCATCAAATTCCCCTCTCACTGAGCCTCTACCATAGCTCTAGACCAAAACCCAAATCCGGTCATGATCAAAATCATACCTAAGCCTTACACCAATACCAAAGACTCAATCCCTAGTCTCTTTAGATCACAAAAAACGTGCCAAGACTCTCTGATCAAAGCTTCACTTCTCAGAGCAAAGGTTTAAAATTTCTCCCCCTCTCGAGCCTCTTTTGATTCTCCATTTTCTTAAAGTTAATTTGATGGCTTGATCACCTTATGGATGTGTTCATCTAATCTAGATGAGCGTTTTAAAAAAAAAACTTCATCCAATTTGGTTAATAAATGAGAGAGATCTTAAGGTTAGAAGATGGATGGTTCTCGGGCTAGGCGCGCGTATATCGAATTGACGGTTGAGATGAAGCCGGACAATGCTTCCTTACACAAACAACGGGATGTGTGGCTGCTTATGTGGATGGCGACGTCAAATGCGAGTGTGCCGCGTGGAGTTCGGAGCTGTCTAGAAGGTGCCTAGGTCTACATGGCGTCACGCTGTTTAAATAGATAAATATGGATTTTTCATATTTATTTAAACACCCCTAACTTCAAAAATTCATATCTTGGTGTAGAAAAATCATAAAAATAAAATAAAAATACTCTCTTGCTTAGTGAACAGAGGAGAACAATGTGGAAATGATTTGGAGTCCATTTGATGCATATTTTATTTTTTTTAATTAAACACTGATTTGAATGTTTTGATTCTCCATGCATATAGATAGGAATATCTCCATGGCTTGAAATTTTAGTATGTTGTTGCCTCTATCTTAGGGAACATACTCTAATATTTTCAAAGTCATAGGAGGTCCCTAGACAGAGATCCATATTTTTCAAGTTTATGTCTATTATTTACATAAATTAATCATGATAATTAGTATGTTGCGTAGAAAATTCCAAAAAAATTTTGAGAGGTTCAACATGACTAGAGGATCCTTTAGAAATAATTTCATGAGTTAAGTCATTCAAAATATACCTAATCTTTACCAACCCTAAAACACAAAGAAAATTAATTTTTGGTGATACAAACAACAAAATGAATTGATTTTTATTCTTCGTTGTTGCTTAGAGTCCAGAAAACTCACCATAAAAATTTTAAAGTATTTTTAGTTCATTTGATGGCCTAAGTTATTTTTTAAAGACAAATATCATTTTAACACTTAAATGATTTTTAAAAAATTAAAATATAACTCAAAAATTTACAAAAAAACTTGTTTTTGAGTTCTCTATGATCAGGGGTATTTTATAAAAATAAAATGGAGTTTAAAATAAAAAATTAATTTTTAACCTATTTTAAATATTTAAATAATTAAAAATCCATAAAAATCACAAAAATAATAAAATTTATGGAAATGTTCTAAATTGCTTCCTAAGCACTTAAGAACAATTGAGATATTTTTCTTGATTTTCTAAAATAAAGATATTGAATTTTGAAGCTTAAAATAATTTTTAAAAGGCTTAAATAGATTTTCACTAAAAATAATTCCAGTAAATTAAATAAAACATAAAAAAATATAAAATTTTCTCCTCTGGGTTCTCTGACCTTAGGAAGATTTTTCAAAAATATAAAACTTAATTTTCCCCATTTGAAATATTTTATATTTAATAAATACACATGAACTTAAAATAATTCTTAAATTTTAAAAAAAATTCAAAAAATCATGAAATTTGGTCCAAAGGCTTCTCTAGTTTAGGTCTACCTTCAGTACAAATTTCAAGGGATTAGAATTTACCTTTGTCAAGTTAGGGATTTGTTAGGGATTTTCTTTGAAAAATCCTATTTTTACATGAAAATAATTATATAAATTAAATTAAAATTTTAAAAAATCACATTTTCTCCTCTGATGCCTTAATTGACCTATGAATGAGGTAGGATAAAAATTTCAAAGTCATTTGGATTCAATTTGATGAATTATAAAGTGTTACATCCTTAGGGGCAAATATGTAATTTTGGAAATTTAGCCTTAATTAACATTTAGATTAACATTTAGGCTTAGCCTTAATTAACATTTAGGCTTAATTTCAGAAAGGGAAATGGGAAATATTTGATTCTAATTAGCAAATTATGATGTTCGAAAGATAAGGGGTTAATTGGTAGAAACTATCCTCACTTTCTTAATTAAAAGGATAAGTTAATAAATTTCTAAATTATTAAAATTTGGAAGTTTATTAAAATAAAATGAGCATAGGACTTAGGGGTATGACTCAAATAAAATTCAAATCATGAATTATGACCACTTAAAGCTTAATCTTTTCAAAACTAATTAAGACACTCACCTAGGTTTTAAGGGCTTAGTAGTGACTTAGGCTAAATCAAGTTTCGTTTAAATAAGGATTAGAAAAGTAAACATCATTCAAAATTAAAACATCTTTCAAACACTACAAGCCCAATTAGAACCAAAATTTGGCTATGTGTTCCAATAACACTAACTTTTCTCTTTAAGGGTCTTCACCCTCATAATCTTCAAAATTAAATTACATAAGATAATTGATAATTACCTTACTCTTAGAGATAATTGAGACATCAATGCTCACTGAGCACTAAGGGTATTTACAAGATGAATTATTAAGCAACATAATAAGTTTAAAAGAACTCGGGATTTTCCACGAGGCAGTGAGAGAGTAGCACAGACCTCCTTCTTCCTCTAGATCTGTTGGATACCTCAGAGATATACTAAACTTAATATATTTTATTTGGAACATCATCCTTAATTAAACTCCTAAGGACCCACCAAGATATGGCATAGGGCTAGATAGGTCGCTAAAATTTTACTTCCCTATTTCATATAAACTGTCTTAACATGCCTTTTAAGTTTCAGGTGGTGGAATGAGAAGACTCGCCAGGTACGCTTTTACAGCTTTCAGCATTGTATTTCTTGTACTTTCTTGTACTTTTAATACCTGCAAATTTGCATGCTAAAATGTTACCCTGCATGAAAACTAAAACTACTAGGATAGCCACAAAACCAAAACCCAAAACCAAAACCAAAACTAAAACTAAAAAATCAATCAAGATAAAATTTACCACCACAACATTCAAAATATAAAACAACTCAAAATTTAATCACAAACATCACACAAAACTATAACTTCAACTTAAATTAATACGTCTCTATCGGATGATCGAGAATCCCGAGGAGGAGGTAGCCTACGGTTGCTAATGAGGCTTCTCATGGTCTAAATGAAATTATGGAACTCATTAAGTTGAGCTTAGTAAATTCATTTGGACTAAGTGAATCCGATAGAAAATAGTGGTGTCGGAATGAGGGAACCGTAGGATCCTAAACGGTGTCGCTCTAATCAACTTTAACATGCCCCCATAAAAT
>NW_018165329.1:331638-354561 GCF_001263595.1 Phalaenopsis equestris | reverse complement strand
CTTCCTTAGACTTAAACAACAAAGCCATAGGACTTCGAGGTTGCTTGCTTATGCAACGTAAATCCTCACCTTACCTTTAGGCCTTTGTATAGCCCTGTTATACGATATAAGCCCTAACTCGTCTTAGGATTCTGAGGTTATCGTCCGTCACGATCTAAATTCTCACATCTTTCAGGCTATTTGTGTGATCATTTCACACGAATGTAAGCCCTAACTAATAAAGTTGGTAGGATGAAAAACTTAAACATTTCTTCTCAAAATTGAAGCCAAACATTAGGATAGCTTGGGAAGTCACCGGGGTTCTCCTCTGAATCCATGACATCCCCTAGTTCTTCCTCCTTTAGACTCTACAACAAAATATTCCAAATTTGAATCAATCCCGTTCACACCTCTATGTCCGATCACATTGAAAAGTCCTATCCTTTGAAACTCTTTGAAGATTATATTTTTGAAGTTTTATCGAGAGTCTTCTTAGGTGACTTTGGTCAATTAAGATGTAATTAACTATAGGGACTTGCCCTTATAGTAGGGAGGAAGCATGTCCGAACCTAGCTTAATATAAACCCTATTTAATTCTTTATATTAAATAAGGGAACTTGTCGACAAATACAAAGGTTTCGTAGACCAAACGGATGTCATATGTTCCTTAGTTTATTTGATTGAGCCTCATCCTCAAGTCTTGTGTTTATCCTTTGGGATAGATACAGGATTTGAGGTATAGTGCTCTTTCATTTAAACTGTAAAAAATACGGGGTCAGTTTCATTTCATATTTTTCTAAAACTAAATACATATGTAAATTAAAATGTCCTTTTGAAGTGGGCAACGGGATTTTGATTCCGATGACGGACAACTTCTTACGGGCAACTCTCCAACCAAAATAGTGCCGACAGAGAAAAAATTAGGATATTCTTTCTTGTCAACTTCTTCCGGCTTCTTCGGTTCTGACAATCTGAACTCTGGCTTTTTCATTAAATTTCTAATCATTTTTAGCACATTCTCATCTTTGAAAGAATACACTCTTCTCTTTCATTCTGCAAGAGTTGGACTCGCTCTACCTTCTGCTCGATATGGTCCTCCCTGGTATGACTGTTGGCTGGGTTGGCCAATTTTGGTGAGAATGCTCTGTATGTATCTTTATCTGTTGTTTTACCTTATCGACCAATGTCACTATCTCAAACTTTTTTTCAAATGCTCTGGTCATCCTGGATTTCTCCGCTTTCTCTTGGGAATCCATATGTTTAACTTCTTCATGTAAATTGTTGGGTTTGCTTAACAGCTTCTCGAAGGATTTGATGGTCCCTTGAGCATGAAAGCTACTGATCCATGTATGCTTTTGAGTAGAATCTTAATCGCATGTTGTTCTTATAGTTAAGATTCACATTTCATGCTAAGGTTTCTCCACCTCAAGTTATAATCCACTAGAGTCTCGTTGGGTCTTTTATTCTCTACGAGATCTCCAATAAAAACATGGTGTTGTGCTCTAGCAAATTTCTTTAAAAACATCTGTTCTAATTTGGCAAACATCTTAACTGATCCTTTAGGTAACTCGGCATATTAATCAAAAGCAATTCCTGACAGGCTGCTAACAAACTGTCAGAAGAGTAAGGCTTCATTTCCTCCAGTGTTGCCACAACTGACTCAGAAGTGTGTTATATGATGCCTGAGATTTCTGATCCCATCAAATGTATTAAAGTTTGGTGACAAAAACCAATAGGGTAGGGTAAGACAGCAAACTCCTTCGGGTAAGGTCTACCCCTTGAAATCAATGCACCTCTATTAGATTAGGCTAAGGCCTTTCGAACTTATTGTTCAAATAATTATTTAATATCTTTCTCTAGTATGGTGTTTGGTAAGGAATCTTTCTTTTGCTGATCTTCTCCATTAGCAGAAGCAACCTCTCTTCGTTCATCAGTAATATGTATTATTTCAGGCTGGTTAACCCTTAGAGAAGCTACTTGCTGTGACTGGAGTTGCCTATTAATTGTAGTCATGGTAGCCATAATGGCAGCCATCTCATCCATTCTCTATTCCATTTGGCTGATATGTTCATCTCTTAAGAAAATGGCTCTACGTAAGTCATCCACAACATTCCCTTCAACGAGAGGTTAGGCGTCGCGCACAGATGAGGCAACTCTAGTCTTGATGACTTGAATATCCATAAAATCTTCATCTAGGTAATCTTTGAAATCAAATTCCTCATCATCATCATTAATGGCTACACCATGTTCTTTTGCTAACTCAAAAATCTCAGCTCTGAGCTTTTCGACTTTTTCTTCAATTATCACCTCCTGAATCCTCTTGAGGTCTAGAGGATTTTCCTGAACATCCTTCACTTGTTCATTAAATTTAGGAGTAATAGTTGCAACGATATCGGATATTTCAAACTTTTACTTCATTCTGCCATTCTGCCTTGTGGGCTCACTAGACCATATTGGTATGGTGACTTTGTGTACCCACACTTTCTTTCTTGACGTTGATGACTTGAGATGGTATGTCTCAACAGAGGCATTGGCATGTTGGGGAGAAGTTTGCTCCCAGCGGTGCAATCCAAACACAATATCGGGTAACTTCTTTATCTTTTCACTTTTTGGGGCATTCTTATGGGTAACGATTGGTTGAGTCCTCGACCCATATGTGACTTAACTGGTTGACATCCTACAGACTTTGGAGTGGCAGAGGTAATGTAGTAGTAATGGTAGTATCAATTTGGCTTCCCATATGGAATCTGATGGGAATACGAGCTGACAATGCTTCAGCTGACTTGTGGGACTATCGGGCAATCCTGTCATCCTTCAAGATTTCTTTCTTCATTCAAGAGGATACTTCACATTCCACTCATTTAAGCAGTTCGACCATTGAACATTCTTCTTTAGTGGCCAATCTCTGGAACTTAGTGGCCAAAATCTCTGGAACACTGTGCGGACTTTAGTGATAGGAGTGGGCTTCTCCCTCTCTTCACTACAACCATGAAGTGATGGTAAGGTAGCAATGATCTTTTGAATACTCTCGTGTCCATTAGTATTCACTAGCGGGTGAAACCTTCTCCCTCACAGAAGTGAAGAGGTCTCATATAATCTAAGTTCCTCCTCGTGAGGAAACTCATCCTACAGTACTTTTTCTGTGATTTGGGCCTTAGCTACCCTACGAGATTTTTAGCTGCGGTTCTTTCTTTGAGATCAAGTCAATGGTGAAGACTTTGAACTCGAGCCGATTTCAAACACTAACGGAGAGATGGTAATTTTTTTCAGTTTCATCTTCTACTATCATAATCTCCTTTCCTTTAGCAGAAAAGGGAACAATAGACTTGGCAGGTGCCGGGGGAGCGGTAGTTTTCACCTTCTTGCAAGAAGGGAATTCCTGAGGATAGTTCAGGTTAAATTCAACAAAAGGCTTATGAATCTCTGGAGCGATGACTTTCATTATGATGAACGGGGCCTTTCCGAGTACAACCTCAAGTTCGTCAAACACGGTTCCAAATTTAATGATGGGACCAACAATGCGAGTGTTGTGGCTAGTTGGCAAATTGCAGGAAATGGTGAGCGTCGGGAATGCCATTGCAGCACCTTCAAAAAGAAAGCTTCAAAAAGAAAGCTCCAAAAGAAAGCTCCGGGGTTAGTTATTTGGCCAACACCTTGTAATTCTAGTGTGAACGCTTAAAAATTAACAAAGGTCGATCCGTAGACTGGGCAAATTTTATTTTATTTTTGGTTTGTGAAGGTTTTAAATTTAATAAAAATTGTTTGAAAGTAGAAGAATTTACTTAATTAAATAAGAAAGATTAAAGAGCAAGTGCAGCACGACAAAATAGCAAACCAAGCTTGAAGGGGAAAGTGAAGTTTAGGACCCAATGTGGGACCAACTTTACAACGCACAATACCCGGGCCAAACTAGTCCATCAACACACCTATTAGGAGTTCGACCCCACACAAATACAAAGTCCTAATGAACTCCTGAACCTCTCTGTTCAAAGGTGATTAAACAGATTGTCTTGAAATCTGAAGGAATTGACCGTACTTTGCCAAGAAAGGAATGGGTGAAGCATGCCAATGGAAGAAAAGTAATTTGGTCCATAAGGAACATGGACACATTACCGATGTATGAAGTAATATTCCCTGATTAATATAGAGAGAGAAGTTATTCCCCAGCACAGTCGCCAGAATTTTTTGGAACTAAAAATGTTGGGGTTTGTGGAGTTTTTGGTTGCTAGGATGGATATCCTAACATCCGTTTTAATTTAATTTAATATATAATTTAGAAAAATAGTATTTTGGACTTTTGAAAATACAAGACCAGATTGATCTCATACCCAGTAGTTTAAATAAACGAGTCTAATACCGCAAATGATGTATCTATCCCAAAGGATAAACACATTATTTATTGGTAAGGCTTGATTAAACAAAGAAAAGATTGTATGATATCCATTAAGTCTGCAAAACTATTTTTATTATAAGCCAACAAGTTCTCCTATTTAATACAAAAAATTAAATAGGGTTTATTTTAAGTTGGTATCTGAAATGCTTCCTATAAGGGCAAGCCCCTAAAGTTAATTACATCATAGATAACCGAAGTAACCTAAGAAAACTTTTGATAAAAATTAGAGTTCAAAGGAATATGACTTTTTAAAGAGATCGGACAAAGAGGTGTCAAAGGGGAATGGCTCAAACTTGGGATATTTTATGGAATCCAAAGGAAGAGAGACTAAGGGATGTCACAAATCTTGATGAGAACCTCAATGACTTCCCAAAACTATCCTACTATTTGGCTTCAGTTTTATAGAGAAATTATTTAATGTTTCATTCTGCAAACTTTATTAATTAGGGATTACATTCATGTATAATGATTACACAAATAGCCTGGAAGATGTGAGGATTTAGGTTGTGACGAACGACAACCTCAGAATCCTAAGGTGAGTTAGGGCTTAAATTGCATAGTAGGGTTATATAAAGGCCAAAAGATGAGTTGATGATTTATGTTACATAAGCAGACAACCTTGAAGTCTTATGGATTTGTTGATTAATTCTAAGGGATGGTTTAGCTGATGAAGACATGTTTTGTTGTTGAAGATGGTCGTGTTGCCCATAATACTAGCTCCAAGCTCCTCGGCGTAGCAAGTTTAAGTTTTCTAATGTGTCAAGTTATGATGTCAAATCAAGTATTTCCTAAGGTTATGGTTATTTAAATTTTTTGGGGATATTAAAGTTGATTAGAATGACATCGTTTAGAATCTTACGATTCCCTCATTATGGCACCACCATTTTCGTTCAAATTCATTTAGTCCAAATGAATTTACTAAACTCAACTTAATGAGTTCCATACTTTCATTTAGACCATGGGAAATCTCATTAGCAACCGTAGGTTACCTCCTCTAAGGGATTCCCGATCATCCAATAGAGACATTTTAATTTAGTTGCAACTGTCATTTTGTGATGTTTGTGATTAAATTTTGAGTTGTCTTATATTTTGAATGTTGTGGCGGTGAATTTTATCTTGTTTAATTTTTAAATTTTTATTTTTGTTTCAGTTTTGTGTCTATCCTTAAAGTTTTAGTTTTGACATGCAGGGTAACATAGTTGTTTAGCATGCAAGTTCACGAGCATGAAATGTACAGTAAAGAAAGTACAGGAAAGAAGGTGTTGTAAATTATAAAAGCGTACATGTCCAGTCTTCTCATTCCCTCACCTAAAATTTTAGTACTTACAAGGCATATATATATATATAGAATTTTGTAGGAATTAAAACATGTTTATAAAGAAAGTAGAAAATACAAGTTTGAGGTGTGTCTATCAGATCCTATGTCATATCTTAGTGGATCTAAATTTTGAGGATGATTCCATTAAGCAAATCATAATAAGTCCAGGTGTCCTTTAAGATTTCCAAAGGATCATGAAGAATTCTCGGGTATTACCCTAGACATTTCATAGTTCCTAAAACTAGCTTGAGTTTTGTTTTGACCTTATTATGTTTACTATATAGTCCATCCAGTTAATACCCTTATGCTCAGTGAATTATGAGCTTTTGATTATCTCTTAAGTGGGGTAATTATCACTTGATATCTCACTTATGAATTATATATTTAAAGAACCTTGGGGGCAACTTTACTTGATTAAGGAATTTAATTAATTTGATTTTTAGAGAATGGGCTTGTAGTGTTTTGAAAGGTTTTGAATTAATTATAAGTTATTTTCTAAACCTCATTAGACAAAATTTTGATGAAGCCTAGTTCACTACTAAGCCCTTAAGATTTAATGGGTAGATTTATAATTTTAAGAAAAAAGGGTTTTCAATATTTATATTCTTAATCCTTATAATGAATTATAAATCATCTCAAAACTATTTTGTTGGGGCTTAAAATGAGTGAGTTATGATCTTCTAAAATCAAACCACTTACCTTAGTATCTTTTTATTTAAATATTATTCTAAATTTCATTAATTTTGAAAAATTACAATTTTTCCTTTGGAAGATCAAAGTGAAATTGGTTACTACCATTTATCTCTTCCATATTTCAGTCATCAAAATATACTAATTAAGATTATTTGTTGCCTATTTAGCCCTTTGGTTAAGCCTAAATATTAATTAAGCCTTAAATTCCAAAAATTATCCTTTTGCCCCTAAGGCCTTAATACCCCATAATTCATTATATATATATATATATATTCAAATGATTTTAATTTTTTCACAATCCATATACTCATTGTAAAGGGGAATGATTCTTTCTTAAATTTGAATCTTCCATCAACAAAAACTTTATTTATTTTTCATAATTTTACTTTTGAAAGTTTATTTTTTAGTTAGTTGACCATGTCTTTCAACTGCATTTTATATATCATTCACTTTAGTAGTTGATATGCTTAAAAATGTACTATTTTTCATGCTATATTTTATAATGATATTGCACTTTAAAGGTATGTTTTCTTGTGTTTTTGGTTGTATGTACATTAAATTGAAGAATTTGGAGTGATTGGAGCAAAAGGAACAAAAATGGACCAAAACAGAGCAAACCAAAGTAAATTAGGTCGAATCGGGGCACATCGGAGCCAAGGGGACCAAAACCAGGCAATTAAGTGCCTGTGCCTGATGCTTAAGCACACAAATATGGTGCTTAGGTGCCACCAGTAGAGAGGAGGGCACTTAAGCAGCCCAGAATTAGTGCTTAGGCGCCGAAGACAGTTTTCAACATATGTTCTAGAATATACATCGATTTTGGACATTTTTTGAAGTGTTTCTTCGTGAGTCTCTTAGGGAATTCATTGGAAATGAGAAAACAGACTTTCTAAAATAATTTGGGGTGGTTATATGGAGTTATGAAGAGTCACTTGAGGCACCATTTGGAAGATTTATTGAATCTGGACATTTTTGAAGAGGCACTTAAACATCTCTTGGAAAATTATAACAAAAGGCTTTGAAATATTTTTAAAATGACTCTTAGACTCTTTAATTAATTAGAAGAGGAGAATAAGGCTTAGATAAGAAGAGAAGGCTTTATATATATATATAATTTTGCACGAATTATAACATGCTTATAGAAAAAATAGAAAGTACAAGTTTAAGGTGTGTCTACCAGAACATATGTCATATCTTAGTGGGTCCTATTTATTTTAATGTATAGATGATTTCTTAAAGCAAAATGAGTTTAATTATACTTTAAGATATTCAAAAGAGAATCAGAAAGGTCCAGGCCATTAGTGGGCCCCATGTCCTGGACATCTCACAATCCCTTGAAAAGTCCCGAGTTTGTTCAAACTCATTATATTGCTTAATAACTCATCTTTATCATACCCTTATGCTCAATGAACCGATGTTCTAGCCAAACCTAAGGATGGGGTAATTATCACTTGATGTTTTATTTATAAATTATATAGGTAAAGGCTCTTAAGGGAAATTTGGTCTAATTAAGAGACTTAGCACTTTATTTTAAAGATGGGCTTTTAGTGTATTAAAAAGTATTAATATAGTTATAAATTATTTTCTAGATCACATTAAACAAAATTTTTATTAAACCTAGTTCACTGCTAAGCCCTTAAAAATTAATGGGTAGATTTGTAATTTTTGAAAAAGATTTTAAATGTTTATGTCTTTAATCCTTATCATGAATCATAAACCATCTCAAAACAATTATTTGGGGCTTAAAATCATTGAGTTATGATCTTCCAAAAAAATCAAACCCCTCATCTTAATATCTTTTTTTATTTAAATACTCATCCGAATTTCATCAATTTTAAGAAAATTACAAATTTGTCCTTTATAAGACCAAAGAGAGGTTGGTTACTGATACACCTAAAATATATAATATTGTTAGACGTATTTTTATACCTATTTTTTAGATATTGCGCTTTAATGGAAGGTATTTGTGTGTTTTTCTTGCAGATACAGGTAAAAAGAGTGAAAAATGCTTAAATGACTGAAAAAGGGGATCAAATTTGGAGCAAAAAGGTGAAAAATGTGCAAAAGAGTTTTGGCGCCAAAGTGCTAGATTCGGTTAAATTGAGAAGGTCGTACCTAAGTGCAAGAGGCCCCGTGTTTAAGCTCCAATGGTAGTTACTGGATAAGTAAATTTGGTTTCTGTGAATTTTGAAGAGGTTTTTAAGGCACCCATTGGCTTAATAGGTGGTTATAACCACCATAGACAAAAATTATCTCGAAAGGATGCATCTCTTGGGAAAATACATCAAATCAAGACATATTTTGAAGAGAAACCAAAGCACCTTTTGGAAAATTATTAAAAAAAAGGACTTTGAAAAGGGTCCTGAAAAGGTCCAAAAAAGTGTGAGTCCAAAAAAGGTCCGAAAAAGTGTGAGTCCTGAAAAGGTCTGAAAAAGTGTGAGTCCTGAAAGTATTGGTAAGTTTTGAAAGTTCTCATTTAGGGAGTTAGTTTAGAGAGATTTTCAGGCATCATTTCTACTTTTATTTTATCCTTTTTTTATATTATTTTGAGTGATTGTAAATAAAAAAGTATCAAAGGAACTTTAAAAGTTTGGTGGAGGACTCGAGATAAGTTTTAATCTTTTTGTTTTGAGACAAATTTTGGTTTTAATTGAAACTTATTTTTGGTTTGACAATGATTTTTTCTTTTAAAATAAAGTGTGGTTTTGTTTTCTCCATGGATTCTGAGTAGTATTCTTTATCTTTCTTCTTAAAAAAATAAGTAATTAAGTTTTGGACGGAAGTTGTGGAAAGTGTTAATCTTCAATGATGGAAGAAGTTGTGATGATTAAAATCCATGCACTTCATTTACTTCTTGATTTGGCCAATCCAGATGTTAAAATTTATTGTGAGAACATGTAAGAATTGGGCTTGTATTGTCTCCGTCAACAATTAGAAAGAATCACATTGGTAGAATCACATGAGATTGTATGGATGAGAATGTAGTGCACATAGTTGAGAGAAAGTAAATAGGGAAATAATCTTTAATGGGTGTAGAATTAGGGGACTTTAGATTTATCGGCTAAAGCCCCCTAATTTAGTCTATTATTTTAGGTTTTGTTGCAGTTTATTATTTTAGGTTCTGATACGAGATGTTGGCCTTAAGGTGGAGGGAATCGAGGGAATCGAGGGAACTCTAGAGTGAGAGCTAGTATCTTCCCTGCGTAGTCCATCTTCGAAACTATTCAAACTTTAGAATAACCAATGTTCTTTATAGCATCTCTAGTAAGGGTAAAGAATATAATTGCTCCTAGTTGTCACATTCACTCTCACTATTTGTTTTACTTTTAGTTTAAAAACAAATCTTTTACACATGTCATTAATTTCATTGTATGAGGAAGAGTACTTTTAATATATTAAACCACACTTTCTGATTTTTACTTTTAATATATTAAACCATTTTAGTTTAAGTTCACTAAGTATTTTAGTTTAAGAGTAGAAGTAGTATTATAGTGATAATTATAGGATATAATCAAAATCGAACCTTTTATCGACCTTCCAAGCTAGGGTGTATTATTTTAGACTAGAACTTCTCTTGAAAGCCATCGTGATTAACCTCGATCTCCGTGGGATTGATATTTGGGGCTTAATAAAAAATCACTATATTACTTGATAATGATATGTATACTTGCATAGAATCTCTACAAATATAATTGAAATCTTACTTTGCATGGGATCAAGTTTGAGATCAAGTTTTCGGCGTCGTTGCTAGAGATTAAAATCTTCAAGTAGTGGTGTCAACTTCATAAAATCCTTACATATAATAAATATCGGAATCAGTAGTTAATATTCAAACTCTGCACTTTACTTTTATTTTTGTATTTTAAATAATGAAGTAATTTTAAGAATTTACTTATAGGTCTTTTCAACATCCCTGTGGGATCAATATCTAGGACTCTATTAGAACCCTTTATTACTTGAGCGATACATATACTTGCATTGATTTTAAAGGGGATTTGGCATTTTAAAAGAAGTTTTAAAGATAAACTATTTTCATAAAAGGTATTTTTTTTAGATTACATTGCATATTTATTGTTATATCTGTCATGTTTATAGATTACATTGCATATTTATTGTTATATCTGTCATGTGTATTTTGTAATATTGAAAGATATTTGCAAAATTTACATACTAAATCTAACTGCATCAAGTCACTCCCCCTTTCTTTGGAACACAATGAATAAAACTAACCCATGAACTGTCTGAAATAGGATAAATAATTCCCTCATCCAACTACTTTTATAGGATTCAACCTCCATTGAGGATCAACCCAAGGCTCATGATTATGTTCCATTAAAATTATGTGCATACAGATTGAATGACCGATTCCTTTAATATCAGCTAATATCCATCCAAAGACTTTCTTATGATTTTGCAATGTCTCCAATAATTTTTCTACTTGTTATGCAGTCAAATATGAGGATATAATAACTGTTAATGTTGATGAGTTCCCCAAAAAACATAATTTAAATGAGTAAGGAGAACTTTCATCTTAAGTTCAGGAGGTTTTTCAATAGAAGGAATCACAGGGTTACTATTCTCAGTAGTATCTAAAATTTCAAAGTTTTCCTGAACATAATCTGAATCCTCAGTGGTTGAATCCTCAACATAATCTGAATCCTCAGTGGTTATCTCATTTGATTTATCCTCAAAATCACTTTCAGTTTCACTTTCTAGTTCTTTGTGATCTGATATGACTTCCTCTTTTTGAGTTTATATGACTCGCATCTTTCTTGGTAAAGCTTAGTAATCATATAATCAATAATGTTTATTCTATAACCTTTATCAGGACACTTTATTGATTTAAGCACATTAAATGTAACTTTCTGTTCATTAACTCTCATGATTAATTCTCCTTTTTATATATTTATCATAGCACGCTCGGTTGCAAGGAAAGGTCTCCCCAAATAATAGAAGTTTCTTTATCTTCTTCCATGTCCAATACAATGAAATCAACAGGGAAGATAAATTAATCCACTTTAACCAACACATCTTCTATAACCCCCTTAGGATAAGTAATAGATCGATCAGCTAATTGTAGGGTTATAGTAGTGGGAGATATCACTCTTAAACCTAACCTTCTAAATATAGATAATAACATGAGATTAATGTTTGTCCAAGGTCACATAAAAATTTTTCATAAAATTTTCTCCAATTACACAAGGGATGGTGAAACTACCAGAATCTTTAAGTTTTTTAGGAATTTTCTTCTGAATTATTACACTACATACTTCATTAAGTACAAGAGTCTCATAATCTTCAAACGTCATTTTTTATTTAGAACTTCTTTCATAAATTTGACGTAACTTGTCATTTGTTCCAAAGCTTCTGAAGAAGGAATATTAATTCTAAGCTTCTTACAAATCTTAAAAGATCTTGAAAATTGTTGATCCAACTTTTGTTATTTATGTCTTTACGGAAAGGAGATGGTGGTCTTTCTAAATTAATCTTAGTCGGAGAGACATGTTGTTATACTTCCTTAGGAATAGTTTCCTCAGGTTTTTTAGTTTCGACATTTTTTCTCCCAACTTCAATCTCTTTTTAAACTCCAAAATTTAATTCTTTTCCACTCCTCAGTTGGACAACTTTAACTTATTCTTGTTCTTTATTTTTATCTTTAGGATTAAACTCAACATTACTAGGAAGTGTTTCCTGAAGCGTATTGCGAAGTTCGTTAGCAATTTGTCTCAGTTGATTCTCAATATTTTGAATAACAGTACTTTGACTTTATAATTGATTTCTCATTTGTAACACCACTTCTTCTATAGACAACTTTTTTTCCTTAACTTGTTGGTTACTACTAAATCCAGGAGGATAAGTACGTCTATAGGTAGTCTTACCCTGATTGTTCCAGTTTCTCAATGGGTTTACTTGATTGTTCTCCCATTGTTAACTTCCACCACTAGAATTGTTATTCCAGTTAAAGTTTGGATGGTTTTTCCAACCGGGGTTGTAATAATTGGAAGTTTCTAATGATGTTTGAGAATAAATCATTTGTTCTAATAAATTTTCTTCAAACATACGAGGAGTTAGATAAAAATTCATTCTAATTTGGTCTATTTTCCTAGATAACGCAGCAACTTAAGCTGCAACCATTGAAATAACATCATTATCATGAATACTAGTTACTTTCTTTGGATTTATCATTTTAGACGGCTATTGAAAATTATTTATAATCATCTCTTCAATTAATGAATAAGTTTCATCGAATGGCTTAGGCATTAATGATCCTCCAGTATCAAAATCAATCATAGATCTAAGGGAACCTACTAACCCATTATAAGAAGTTTGAATGATTAACCAGTCTGGTAGAGCATGATGTGAACACTTTTGAAGGAGTTCATTAAATCTTTCCCTAGCTTCACATATTGACTCTCCTTTAAATTGAGTAAAAGAAGTAATACAATTTCTAAACTTAGCAGTTTTTTAAAGAGGAAAGCACTTAGACAAATCTTTTTGAGCTAAATCCCCCCAAGTTTTAATAGATCCAGCTGCTACTTTAACTATATCTTAGCTTTATCCCTTAAAGAGAAAAGAAAAAAAATTAAGTCTGACGACATCGTTTGATACGCCATCCTATTTAAATGTAGCACACAGTTCTAAAAAACTTGCTAAATGTAAATTTGAATCCTTAGATGGTGTTCCTCCAAACTGATTATTTTGTATTATTTGTATAATTGCAAGTTTAAGTTGAAATGAGTTAGTCATTATAACAGGACTTTGTATGCTTAAGTGAATTTCATTTGTTTTAGGGTTTGCATAATCTCTTAAAGGTCTTTGTAAATTATGATATTCATTTTCAACATTTTGATTTTCAAAATCGTTATGCGAAGTGTTTGCCATCTCTTATAAATTGTGAAGTCCTTTTTGTTTTTGAGTTCTTCTTATTGTTTGTTCTAATTCAGAATTGCAGGATACTAAATATTTAGATCCTGAACTACACATGCAAAAAGTAAAAATTTCAGAAAATAAAATAACACACTCAAAATAAAATATTTTTAATTTTTTTAATTTTTGTTGGTTTTTTCGGTTTTTTCAATTTTTTTGAATATTTGAAAATTAAAAAGTACCAATAATTTTTAATTCTCCTAAAAATAAATCTACAGTTCAAATATAGTTTTTTAAGTCAATAAAATTTTTGTTGCTTTCCCCGGCAAGGGTGTCAAAAACTTGACCCGACCTGCAATTAAGTTAATATTTATATTTCTTAAAATTGCCAAAAACTTGGCCCAAATTATATTTAGCGGCTAGTGTGAATAAAAAAATTTAGAAAATAGATAATAAGTCTTCACACTAGAGGTACTACGTAAGTATATGCATCGTTTTAAGTAATATAAAATTTTCCTTAAAAAACCCAGTATCGATCCCACGAGGAAGGTAGAAATTCTTAATATTTACTTACAAAACTTCTATCTAAATTGCAGATAAATATGATAGAAGAACATTATCAAAATGTTGGCAAAGGTTTAACACTAAATTTAGGTAGAAAATAGAATAGAGTTTAAAAAAACTAGCAAAGATTAAAAGGCTAATAAGGTGTAAAAGACTAGTAAAATTTAAAAGAGGGTTTGAAATATTATGAAAACATTTTTCCCTTTGCAAAGAAATGTTAATCAATATAGGATTTTAATGATGGAGAAGATAAAATGATGTATTGTGCCAAATATGAACATTCTTATTCTTTACCCCCTCTCGGTGCTAGCAAATAATAATGGTTAACCTAGAGTTTTTCACCATATGGTGTAGTAGTGCTGAGTAGATTCTAGCCTCTCACTTCCAGATTGCCAATTGTGCCCTATTTATAGGACCTACTATGGACCCTTACGATTCAAACCCTAGACCGAGTTGATAAAAGAATCTAGTCTGTCACCCTAGAAACATTAATTCTACACCCATTAAAATTTATCTCCCTATCTATTTGCACTCCCCCTTTGGTGATTGCAACATCTCTGCCTAAGTTCAAATGTGGTACTTACTAGTTGGTGAAATCGTAGCTCTTTATGTTTATCAACCAATTTTGACAATACAAATGGCCAGTTTGTGAAGTCAATAAAGAACCGATGAAAATACCATCACAATCTTTTAAAATAAAATGAAAACTTAAAATCATTCTCATCCCACAAGATTAATTCCCAAATGCAAGGAGAAAGAAAGGAAACTATTCGTAATTCATTGAGTTAAAACAAAAACACATGGCTTGTATTAAAAGCCAAGTTTTATAATAGAAACTTAAACACAAATACAAGATACTTATCTTTATGCTTCTGCCCAAGAAAATCCTAAAGTTTCCTTGAAGCAATTTCCAAATTCTTACACAAAACAAAAACTCTCTCTCTCTCACACACACACACATAATAAAACCTTCAAGAAGTATTCTCCAACACACCCCCAAAAAGACTCCCTTTTCATCCATAATTTGGCCATAATAATAGATGACTAAAAATCACCATGGGTCACTTCAAGCACCCTTTAAAAATTTGGTCAAATTTAATGGATATTCTAGAAAGTTGGTTACTGATGCTATAGCACCAGTTTGGGGCGGTATAGCGCCCAACCCGCTTGATACCTGGTGCTACGACATTAAAGGTGGCATGATTGCGCCATGCAAAATCTTCCTTATTTGCTTCATTTTGTCCTCATTTTACCATTCCATGTACTTGAAACCAAAAAATTACAAAATATTTTCCTTTAAAGTGCAACATCATAAAAGTTATGCATAAAATGAGCATGAAATGTACACTAAAACATGTAATTTTTAGGTGGATCAATCTACAAAACAAGAATCACAAAATTTTCTCATTCTCTAGATTGAGTGACTCCAATTATTCATTAAAAAAAGGATACTACAAAGCAACCACGAGAATATTGAGTCCCGATCAATGGGTTTATGTGCTAGTGTTTAGAGAGTGCACTCTAGGTTTGTAGGGATTTAAGGACAACAAAAGCTTTCTAACTTAAGGGGTTTTCATCTAGCACAAAACCTAGGTCCTTTCAACTACTCTAGAAGGCTATAAGAAAGGAGAATGAAAGAGCTTTTTTGAGGCATTTTTACCCTTATGGTGGATGGCGTTGTCCTTTTTAGGAGGGATGGATCTCTTCTCTATTATCGCAAGAGTGGATGAAGCTTTCTTTATGAAAAGAAATTGATCCCGATTTTATTATGTAAGGATTTATGAAGTTGACACCACTACATCACCAAAAACTTGATCATTGTATGAAAAGTAAGTTGTGTAAAATATATATAATTATAGGTAATTAATAATGAGATTTTATGCAAGTGTACATATCGTTATCAAGTAATAATGAATTTTCTATTTAAGCCCCAAATATAGATCCCACGAGGAAGGTGTAAGTTAGCAATGATAAATTTTAACAGGAAATTTATAGAAAATCAAACGAAATCACTGTCACTAATTTTGAATGCTGGGATATTAACCAAACTAAATTATTTAACTATCAGTAAAACGAAAATGCAAATTTTGAATAATAACTACTAATTTACTATGTTTATGTAATGAAGATTTCTTATGTGAAAAAGCAGCATTCCCACTATAATGAAATTCTGGTGAAATGAGATGAGATAAATGTTTATAATATGTATTATGCCAAATAGGAGTAATTTTAATTTTTTACCCTGATACACTGCATAGAAAATCATTGGTTAATCTTAGGTTTAGTCCCTAAATCCGTGGCTAGGCTAGGAGGATACTGACTCCCACTCCAGAGCTCCTACTTCCCTTCACCTTAACCTGAAGGCTAACTCTCGCTTTAGTTTTTAAACACTAATATCGAATTGGGGATTTTAGTCTGTTACCCTAAAGATTCTCCTATTCTACACCCAACAAAGAATATTTCCCTATTTATTTGCACTTAATTTCATGAAAAAATTTCTCCTTCATGAAATCAAATGTGATCCTCACTCTATTGTAGAATGCATACTCCATTTCCCAGATCATATGTTTCACAACATATTTTAACAAATTAATTGGCCAAATTGAAAAGTAAATTAAGTTCGGCGTTGAAAAATCATCACAATTTATTTTATATTTTAATTATGGCACATTCATATTATCTCATCATTTCTCCAGATCTTGGAGTAGGGGGAAAGATAAAGGAAACTACTCAGACTTCATTAGAAAGATAAGACAAAACACAAATTTCATATATAAAAGAAAGTTCATACAACACTAAATAAACAAAGAAACTTATTTGGAACTCTTTCTTAAAGCAAATCCTTTGTAGCATTTCTTTAGAAATGCAAGAAGAAGAACTCTCTCACTTTTCTCCTTCTCTAACACTCTTACAGAAAGTTTCACACTAAATCTCACCACAAAAACTCTAAACTATGAAAGCAAAATTATTAATTGACTCCAATATGTGGAGGAATGAAGATGGATTATGGAAATGTAGCGTGGTGGAATGTTGTACAAAAAATGAACGTAGAGGAGCCCCTTTTATGATGAAATTTGGCCCCAAATAAAGCCCAAGGTCGGTTCTCCAAGAGGTGCCTCCAAAAACTCTTCAAAAATCGTCCAAATACATCGAGCCTTATAGAAACAGGGTCTGAACCGCCTTTGGCGCCGTCGGCGCTAGTCTGGCGTCGTCGGTGCTGAGTAAAAATCCTCCAGCTTTTGGTTGTTCTACGTCTTTGGCGCTGACCTTGGCGCTGCCGGTGCTGAGTATTTTCTCAAAAATGTCATTATAAATCCAAATTTTATCCTTTTTTCTTCCTTCTTGCTTTAAGCCCTAAAAATCAATAATCTGCAAGAAAACATCAAAATACCTTCCATTAAAGTGCAATATCACCAAAAATAGATATAAAATATGGGTCTAAAAATGCATATATTTTCAGTGTATCAAAATCTCCCAAACTTACATGTTACTTGTCCTCAAGTAACTTCTCTACTACATAAAAATATGACTTATGGTAAAGAATTTAACTTTTAGACTTCCATATTTTAGTTCACTGAATATAATAGTTTAACTTAAGAAAAATTCAAAATAGCTCTAGTTAATACTAAAGGTGTAAGGATATTAAGAATTAAGTCTAAGGTTTCTGATCATTTATTCTTTTAAAGAATAATTGCAATTTGTTATATTAAAGTCACTTAGGAAATTCATATGAAAAAGAACTTCAGAACTTCATAAAACTTTATTAAGTTAATGTTCAAATCAAAAGTTTAGAAAAAGGTGTCCAAGACTTTTTCCTTAAGTTGATTCAAGTGAAGCCAATTTTTAATTAGGCATCTCCTCAAGCTTCTCCCCACATCTTTTCTTTTTCTTTTCATTTTCTTTTCTTTTTTTTTTCTTTTCTATATGTGAGGATTACTATATCTGTATAGCCTTTAAAGATTTTGAACTTCACTATCCTCTTATTAAAGTTAAAATTTTCTTACATTTCTTCACTTAACAAATTTATATAAACTTAAAGATTTTATAAAGTTTAATTATTTTCTTTTTACATGAATCTTTTAAGATTTTTAATATTTCAAAAATACAAATTTCTTTACTTAAAATAGAAAAACATAGTCTTATTCTCTTTTACCAAATATCTTATCCCCTAAAATTAATCATTATTATTGAAAATTTTTACTATATATTTAGAAACATAAATATAACAAATAAAATTAAGTTCTTTCTCTTTTTCTAAAAATGGTTTTTCTTCTCCCCTCCAAACTTAAATTTTTAAAAGATTTTTACATGAAGAACTTTAAAAATGAAGGGTGAAAGAAAGCATTAAATACATAAAAAAATTCACACCTATTGGAGATTCTGATTTTTTAACATAAATTTTGAAATACTACAGGTGCTAATATAAAAACTACAAGGCTAAAAACATTAAATGACACATAATACATATAAAATTTGCTGAGAAAGAGCTAATCACAATACATAACAAAGTGCTGAAAATAACAACAGAACTAAACTAAACTCTAAAAATGAAAACAATTTTCTACATTACAGTTTCACATTATATAACAAACAAAGCCTTCAACAACATCACAACACAAACAATACAATCACACAGTACAAGCACAAACAAACAAACAAAAAGATCACCAGTCATCATCTTCTTCATCGTTGACATCTAACTTCTGCTGCTGATATGGAGTATAAGTAGGTTGAAAAGGGAACTAAACTGTATGGTCACCCCTTAAGTATCTTACTAAAGCACCATCAGAAGCAACAATACTAAAATTTCTGACGAATCAGGTCATCAATGTGAGCATTTTTGGCCTCCATATTCTGCATCCTATGATCCATCCTCAAAATATCTCCCTTTTGAATCAACATCTGGTCCAACAACTTCATGTTGTTGGGGTCACTTGAAGTATGCTCACTAAAAGTAGGGGTTCTAAAACTAGAAGGAATAGCCCTAGACTATCTTCTAGATCTCCAATCAACATGGGACTCATAAGTCTTGATGTTAGCAGACCCAATTGGTCTCTGAAGCTCAATCCTCTCCTCATCATGTCTGAAATCAACTCTTGCATGCTCACGAAGTGTGTACATGAGAGCAGGGTGCGCCAATCTACCAGTGGTCTCTCCCAGAGCAATAGATCGAATGCTCATATAAATGATAGAACCTACATTTATATCCATCACTTGCTGAATACAGTAGTTAAGGATGGCTCTATCCTTGGTTACTTCACTATGATGGTTTGTTGGAATCATTCTTCTAGAAATAAAATAATGTCAAGCCTTAGACACTACATTTAATATTGAAAGGGGAAAGTTAACTTTAACTCCATTTTTTATTTTCCAATAGCCTTTCTCACTAGTTAGAAAAGAAATAAATTCATCTAAGGCTTGATCTGTAGCAGAAAATGAATGATACTTGCATCTATAAACATCTTATAATTGATAAAACTCATTAATTTTTTCTTGGAGTAAACTCCACCCTTTTTCCTCGAACAAAAACAAAATCATCAGAAGCCTCAGGAAGGTTGGCATAAAATTCCATCACCATCCCAACTATCGCATCGACAGTAAAATAACAAAATTTTTCCCACTATCGAGCGATAATCAATTGTTCACTTTTTTTATTTTCTTAAAAACTATGAAATCAAGCACTGGCTCTAAAGTTAATATACCTTTGCTCGTCATATTCTATTTTCCTTTTGCTCGATCTAGGTGCCATAGGAAATCTAAAAAAATTTGAAAAAAAAATTCGAATAAATCCCAAAATTCTGAAAATAAAAAATGTAAACCACTTTAAACTCAAATCCACTAAGTAAGAGTTTTTTATCAAAGTATTTTCTCAAAATCTCTCAGAAAAATTTCAAAATTTCGGATCTAGTCAATGTGAGAAAAATATTTGGTGAAAATAAAAAATTTTTACTTAAAATAAAAAATCTTGCCTAGAGAAGATAAAATCTGAAGTTCCTTTGCCTTTAAATCGCCTCAAATCAGATCTGAAGTTCCTTTGCCTTGAAGTTCCTTTGCCTTTAAATCGCCTCAAATCAGCCCAAAATCAAGCCCTAGGTGCAAAACTGAAGGTTGAAGGTGACTTGAGGGGTAAAAATGGAGGTTTACGGTGAAAATGTGAATTAAAGGGTTAATTTGCCGCTCTCGGGTCGAATGCATTGTCAGCGCCAATGTCAGCGCCATCGACACTGAAGGACCGAAATTCACTATTTTGATTTATCAAATTTTCAATTTCCTTTCCATTTTCTCCAAAGTTTTAGTATTTTTAAACACAAATTTTATCTAAATTCATAAATACACATTTCACAAATAATCATTTTCACAAACAATAACAAATTAACTTTTATATATGAAAATACACTTTTTACAAACACATTTCACAAATCACAAATTCACACCTATGAAGTAAACTAATTATAAATCAGCGTCGAAATCAAGCCACAATACTAAACGCTGACACAAAACTATACACATAATTAGAGTTTAGAATAAACCAAATCAACTTAATCAAATCCACACAATTACACTAAACACGTAAACATTTTTAAACAAGTAGAGAATTCACAATCTTCAATCATTCAGCCTCATCTTTAGTGCTTTCACCTCCTTTAATATCTGTCATAGACTGGTAATGAACATATAGGTTGTAGAAGCATCGGTACGGGAATTGATCTGTCGAATTTTCTTCGATCCACCCCTTTTCTTTAAACATTCGAACTAATCCTGCTTCAAAAGTTCCAGTGTGATCAAAATTCTCTTTCATTATATAATCTAGGTGATAAAAAAGGTACTTGAGATCTCCCACTGCATTCATAATATTCTGAAGTTCTCTTTCAATTTTCTTCAAATTCTTCTCTAAAGCAAGCGAACTTCCAACAGTTGGTGGAATTAATGGAGATGAAGCATATGAAGAAGGATCTATAATAGCATTTAGTGCTTCATTTTTATTACCAACATACTGATAATAGGGATCATAGGCTCCCATGGTAGTAAATTTTTTTCCCAACTTTCATATGGCACTTGGGATTGACTGCAAATCAGAAAAATCGTAGAAGGATGCCCAAGTCCATAAATTGGCCCATTCATAATGATTCCAATCACAGATTTAAATATAATTGAACCTATATCAATAGGTTTTTCCATTTGAATATAGTAGTTTAAAATAACACTCTCCTTGGTGACTCTGCTGATCTTCATAGTAGGGAGTAATTTTGCACAAATAAAGAAATGTCATTGCTTTGAAATTGGATTAAGTGATGAAGCACAAAAACTAATATATCATTCATCTCGTACTTTTCATCTCGTACTTCCCACATCACTTCCCACATCTCACTTTCATCCGTCAGAAAATTATAAATATCTTGCATCAAATCTCGCATAGGAATGAAATTTGCTAAATGACAGATTGAAACATTTTCTATCATATACAGTTCATTAACCCTCGCAGGAGTAAATGATACAGTCTTACCTCGTACAAAGACAACTCCTTGAGTACTTCCATGTAATTTTGCATAGAATTCCTTCACTACAGATAAAACAACCGTAGTGGTAGTGTAACACAAAACTTCTCATTGCCTTCGAAAAATGATCTTGTCAACTGGAGCACTTGGATTGATCAACCTATCATTAACAAATCCTCTTTCCTTGATCAATCTTTTCTTCGCAATAACTTTATCATATAATCTCTGCGCGTCGAAACTAATAAACTTTCTTCTATTGAAAACTCCATACCTTAAAGTATTTTTGGAATTAGAAGTCATTGAATCCAACAATAGAAAGTTTCTAGGCGTCATAGGAAGTTTTTAGGACTTTAAAAACACCTCATGGTGGTTATTATGGGTCAAAATCCTGCCAAAGTCACCCAAAAGTCACAGAAACCGTCCAACCACTCTTGGCGCTGCCGACGCTCCCGATGGGCATTGCCGGTGCTGAGATCCGCTTTTTTGGGCGCTAGTGGCCAAATTTTTGCGATTTTCATTTTTCGTTCGATTAAATTCCAACTTTTCTTCCAATATTAATATTTGGCTTAATTTATAATAAATGAAATTATATAGGATTATTATCAACTAATATATAAGACACTTAACAAACTAAATAGTAACACATAAACATATAAGTATGGGTTACCTCCCAAAAAGCGCTTGGTTTAACGTCATCAGCCTGACATACTATTTGTTTAGTTGGGTTGACTTAACATTAAAACTTTTTTAAATTGAGGTATGTGCCCCTCAAAATAATGTTTCAAACAATGTCCATTAACTTTAAATATCTTTCAGTGTTAGAATCTTTAATCACAACAGTTCTAAAATGATAAACTTTAATTACCTTAAATGACACTAGCCATCCAGATTTCAGTTTTTCTGGAAATAATCTCAATCTTGTATTATATAATGGAACTTCTTGTCTAGGTTCAAATTTCTTCTTAATAATCTTACGATCATGCCATATTTTCATTTTCTCTTCATAGATTTTTGCATTATCATTTGCTTCATTTCTAATCTCCTCAAGTTCATTGAGTTGCAACAATCTTTTCTCACCAGCATCTTTTAGATTAAAATTAAATTCCTTAATAGCCCAAAATATTTTATGCTCTAATTCTATAGGTAAGTGGCATGTTTTTTTTCAAATATCAGTCTGTATGGGGACATTCTTATAGGAGTCTTATAAGCAGTTCTATATGCCCATAATGTTGTGTCAAGTCTAACAGACCAATCCAATTTATAAGGATTTACAACCTTCTCTAAAATGCTTTTAATTTCACATTTTGATATCTCAACTAGTCTGAGGATGATAAGCAGAAGAGAATCTATGCATAATATCATATTTCTTAATTAATTTTTTGACTCTCTTATTCCTGAAATGAGATCCTCCATCAGTAATAATTACTCTCTGCATTCTATATCTTGTAAAAATATTTTTAATTAAAAATTTAGAAACACTCTGAGAATCTCATCTGGGTACAACAATAGCTTCAATCCATTTGGATATATAATCAACAACAAGTAATATATATAAATTTCCAAATGAAGGCATAAATGGTCAGATAAAATCTAATCCCCACACATCAAAAATT
>NW_018165329.1:329039-331400 GCF_001263595.1 Phalaenopsis equestris | reverse complement strand
AAATTCTCTAAAATTTCATTTGCAAAATTAGTTAATATTTCTATTTCTATTCTAGACAATTGATCAGCTATTTGATTATCATTTCTCTTTCTATCAATCATGATAAAATCAAATTCTTGCAATAGAAGTATCCATCTAATTAATCTTGGTTTTACATCCTTCTTTTGCATTAGGTATTTATAGCAAAATGATCTGTATGCACTATACATTTAGTTTCAATTAAATAAGATCTAAATTTATCAAAGGCATAAACAATAGCTAATAACTCTCTTTCAGTAGTGGTATAATTAATTTGAGCATCATTTAGAGTCTAACTAGCATAATATATAACTTTAAAAACTTTGTCGTGCATTTGTCCTAATACAGGCCCAATAGCATAATCACTAGCATCATACATATTTCAAATGATTTTTCCCAGTCAGGTGGTACTATTATAGGTGCAGTGACTAGCATTTTCTTTAATAATTCAAATACTTTTATGCATTCTTCATTAAAATCAAATTTTGTATCTTTTTCTAAAAGTTGGCATAGAGGCTTAGTTATTTTTGAAAAAAAATTTATGTAGCACCTGTAAAAACCAGCATGTCCAAGAAAACTTCTCACCCCTTTAACATTAGTAGGCGGTGGTAATTTTTCTATAATTTGGATTTTTACAAGAACTACCTCCATGCCTTTTTCAGAAATTTTATGCCCAAGTACAACACCTCCTGCAACCATAAATTGACATTTTTCCCAATTTAATACTAAATTGACTTTTTCACATACTTTCAGAACTTTTTCTAAATTATTAAGGCATAATTCAAATGAAGTTCCAAATATGAAAAAATTGTCCATAAACACTTCCATTCCATGTTCTATAAAATTGCTAAAAATTGACATCATACATCTTTGAAATGTTGCAGGTGCATTGCATAGTCCAAAAGTATTCTACAAAAAGCAAATGTTCCATGTGACCTTGTAAACATTTTTTTTCTCTTGATTCTCTGGAGCAATTGGAACTTGGTGATAACCGGTATATCCATCTAAAAGGCAATAATACTTATTCCCAGCCAATCTATCCAACATTTGGCCTAAAAAGGGTAAAGAAAAGTGATATTTTCTTGTGGTCATATTTAATTTTCTATAATCAATTTAATTTTCTATCTATAATCAATGCAAATTTGCCAACCAGTTACTTGTCTTATTAAGATTAATTCATTTTTCTCATTTTCTTCAACAGACACTCCTCCTTTTTTCGGTACACAGTGGATTGGGCTTACCCAAGCACTATCTGAAATAGGATATATAATTCTAGCATCTAATCATTTTAAAATCTCTTTTTAACAACTTCTTTCATTATTGAGTTTAATCTTCTCTCAGGATCAGCTTTAGGTTCATGTTGTTCATGTAATAAAATAATGTGCATACAAATTGAAGGACTAATTCTTTTAATATCTACCAAAGTCCATCCAAAAGCCTTTTTATACTTTTTTTAACATTTTTATCAACTTTTATCCTTGAAACTCAGTTAACTCAAAAGATATAATAACCGACAATGTAGATGACTTTCCTAAAAATACATACTTTAAATGGGTAGGTAATATCTTTAATTTAAGTTCAAGTGGGTTTAATACTTGAAGGAGTAAGATTTTGACTATCGTTTTCCATTAAGTCTAACATTTCAAATTTGCCCTGAATATAATTCAAATCTTCTTCTTATCTTCTTCTTTAATTTCATCTTTATTTCATCTTTATTCTAAAAAATTTCTCCTTGCTTAAATTTATCTTTAAATTCTTTCTTAAATTGTTCATTACTTATATAATCTGCTACTTCCATCCTGAAACATTTATTATCTATTTCTATTGCATGATATTTCATAGCTTTTGTTATATTAAATTTCACTTCTTGATCATTAACTCTCATTATTAATTCTTCTTTTTGTACATCTATTACAACTCTTCCTGTTGCAATAAGTGGTCTCCCTAAAAGAATAGGAATTTCTTTATCTTCCTCCATATCCAATACTATAAAGTCTACAGGGAAAATAAATTTATCCGCTTTTACTATTACATCCTCTATAACTCCTGTTAGATAAGTTATTGATCGGTCAGCTAATTGAAGAGTTACAATAGTAGGGGAAATTTCTTGTAAATCTAAACGTTTAAAAATTGATAAGGGCATAAGATTGATACTCGCTCCTTTGATACTCGATAAGATTGATACTCGCTCCTAAATTACATAAAGCTTTTCCGTAAAACTTTTCACCAATTGCACAAGGTATAGTAAAACTACCAGGATCTTTTAGTTTTGTAGGAAGCTTTTTCTGAAGCTTTTTCTGAATAATAGCTTTGAGTGCAACGGTCTCATGATCTGTAAACTTC
>NW_018165329.1:328312-329025 GCF_001263595.1 Phalaenopsis equestris | reverse complement strand
ACTTCCTTTTTCTTATTTAGTACATCCTTAATAAATTTCACATAACTTGGCATTTGTTCCAAAGCTTCAACAAAAGGAATATTTATCGTTAACTTCTTAAGGATTTCCAAAAATTTTGTAAATTGTTTATCTTTATTCTTTTGCTTTAGTCTTTGAGAAAATGAAGGTGATGATTTTTCAAAAGGAACCTGTGTTTGTTCATTTTCCTGTTGATCATTTTCCATTTCTTCCTTCTCTTCATTAACTTCAGTTTCTCTTTGGATCCATGTTTCTATTTCTTTTCCACTTCATAATTGAATAGGTTTAATTTGCTCTTTATTTTAATCTTTTAGATTAACTTCCACAATACTCGAAAGAATTCTAGAAGGTCTGTTACTAAATACAGTAGCAATATGTCATAATTGATTTTCGATATTTCTAATAGCAGCCCCTTGATTTTTTGATTTTGTATTTGATTTGTATTTGATTTCCCATATTGAACATCACTTCTTCCATCATCAACTTCTTTTCTTTAACTTGTGGGTTAGGATTGGAGGTAAATCCTGGAGGATAATAAGGTCCAAAATTAAAATTTCCTTTATTGTTCAGATTTCCAGATGGATTCACCGAATTATTATAATTATTCCAACTAAAATTAGAGTGATTTTTAACTAAAATTAGAAAATAGTTAGAATAGGGATTGTTATTTCGATTATTTATAGCATTTAAGGTTT
>NW_018165329.1:327500-328265 GCF_001263595.1 Phalaenopsis equestris | reverse complement strand
GTTGAGTATAATAATCTGTCCTAGTGAGTTTTCCTCTAATACTAGAGGTATTTGAGAATAGTTCACTCTTATTTGATCAATCTTTTTAGAAATAACAACAATTTGAGATGCCAAAGTAGACATTGCATCAGATTCATGAATAATGGCTACTCTCTTAAGATTTACCCTTTCAGATGGTCATTGAAAATTATTAGTAGTCATTTCTTCAATTAAAGAGTATGCTTCTTCAAAAGGTTTTGACATTAATGATCCACCCGCAGCAACATCTATAATAGATCTTAATGATCATGCTAATCTAATATAAAAGGTTTGAATTATTAACCAATCTGGAAAGAATCGTGTGGACATTTTCTATGAAGATCCTTAAATCTTTCCCAGGCTTCATATATCAATTCCCCTTCAAACTGACAAAAAGATGTAATATCATTTCTAAGCTTAGCGGTTTTTAGGGTAGAAAATATTTAGCCAAGATTTTTCTCCCCAAATTCTAATAGATAATAGATCCAGGTGCTAATGAATTTAACCAAGCCTTGGCTTTATCCCTTAATGAAAAAAGAAAAAGTCTAAGCCTAACAACAATAGAAGACACTCCGTCATATTTAAATGTAGCACAAATTTCAAGAAAACTATTAAGATGTAAGTTAGGATCTTCAGTAGGTGATCCTCCAAACTGATTATTTTGTACCATTTGGATAATAACAGGTTTAAGCTCAAATGAATTAGCAGCAACATCAGGATTTTGAATAGTTAAGTGAAGTTCATCTA
>NW_018165329.1:309719-327396 GCF_001263595.1 Phalaenopsis equestris | reverse complement strand
AGTACGTTCTAATTCTGAATCGTAAGGTACTAAACCTTTAGATCCAATATTTTGCATAAATAAATAAAGTAAGCTAAGTAAAATTCTTTAAAAATACAATCTTAATTAAATTTCTTTTTGGATTTTTTTATATTTCATTTTTTTGTTTTTATATATTTGTATAGTATGTATATATTCTCTAAATTTCCTAATTTATCAAAACTATTTAATTTAATTAAATTTAATCATTACCTTCCCCGGCAACGACGCAAAAAACTTGATCATGATTTTTTTATGTAAGGATTTATGAAGTTGACACCACTATAACGCCAAAAACTTGATCCTTGTATGAAAAGTAAGTTGTGTAAAATATATCTAATTATAGGTAATTAATAATGGGATTCTACGCAAGTATATGTATCATTATCAAGTAATATTGGACTTTCTATTTAAGCCCCAAATATCGATCCCATGGGGAAGGTGTAAGTTAGCAATGATAAATGTTAATAGGAAATTCATAGAAAATCAAACGAAATCACTGTCACTAATTTTGAATGTTGGGATATTAACCAAACTAAATTATTTAACTATTAGCAAAACAGAAATGAAATTTTGAATAATAACTACTAATCTACTAACTATGTTTATGTAATGAAGATTTCTTATGTGAAAAAGCATCATTCCCACTACAATAAAATTCTGGTGAAATGAGATGAGATAAATGTTTATAATATGTATTGTGCCAGATAGGAGCAATTTTAATTCTCTACCCTGATACAGTGCATAAAAAATCATTGGTTAATCTTAGGTTTAGTCCCTAAATCTGTGGCTAGGCTAGGAGGATACCGGCTCCCACTTCCCTTAACCTGAAGGCTAACTCTCGCTTTAGTTCTTAAACACTAAGACCAAATTGAGGATTTTAGTCCGTCACCCTAAAGATTCTCCAATTCTACACCCAACAAAAAATATTTTCCTATTTATTTGTACTTAATTTCATGAACGAATTTCTCTTTCATGAAATCAAATGTGAACCTCACTCTGCTGTAGAATGCATACTCCATTTCCCGAATAATATGTTTCACACCATATTTAAACAAATCAATTGGCCAAATTAAAAAGTAAATTAAGTTTGGAGTTGAAAAATCATCAAAATTTATTTTATATTTTAATTATGGCACATTCATATTATCTCTTCATTTCTCTAGATCTCAAAGTAGGGGGAAAGATAGAGGAAACTACTCAGACTTTATGAGAAATATACGACAAAACACAAATTTCATATATAAAAAAAAGTTCACACAATACTAAATAAACAAACAAACTTATATGGAACTCTTTCTCAAAGCAAATCCTTTGTAGCCTTTCTTTAGAAATGCAAGAAAAACTCACTCACTTTTCTCCTTTTCCAACACTTTTACAGAAAGTTTCACACTAAATCTTATCACTCACACTAAATCTTATCAGAAAGTTTCACACTAAATCTTATCACAAAAACTCTAAACTATAAAAGCAAAATTACTAATTGACTCTAATATGTGGTGGAATGAAGATGGATAATGGAAATGTAGCATGGTGGAATGTTGTAGAGCGAAAAATAAACGTATTAGAGCCCCTTTTCTGATGAAATTTGGCTCAAATAAAGCCAAAGGTTGATTCTTCAAGTGGTGCCTCCAAAAACTCTTAAAAAATCATCTAAATACATCGAACCACAGCATCCAAATACATTGAACCTTGTAGAAATGGGGTCTGACCCGCCTTTGGCGCCGTCGATGCTAGTCTGGCGCCATCGGCGTTGAGTAAAAATCTTCCAACTTTCGGTTGTTTTGCGCCGTCGACGATAACCTTGGCGTTGTTGGTGCTGAGTATTTCCTCAAAAAACGTTATTTTAACTCTAAATTTCATCCTTTTTTTTTATTTTTGCTTTAAGCCCTAAAAATCAACAACTTGCAATAAAAATCAACAACTCTAAAAATCAACAACTTGCAAGAAAATATCAAAATATCTTCCATTAAAGTGCAATATCACCAAAAATAGGTATAAAATATGGGTCTAAAAATGCATATATTTTCAGTGTATCAGAAATTCTCCAACAATCCTCACTTTCTCATACTCTCAAGAATAATTGAGTGGAAGGATGAAGTGGAGAAGAGAATGAAGTAGTAGGGAGTGAAGCAAACAATGGAGTAAAGGGGTAAGAAAAGAGACTTCTTACTAGGAACCTTCTTCCACACCTCCCTTGCCCTCCAAAAGCTCTCTACTAATTTAAAAAGGAACCCTCCTCTATTGAATTTTGTATTGTTTTATTTTTCCTAAACTAGGGATAGGAAAATAAGGCCACTTTTTCATGTGGAATCCTTTCATTGACCTCTTAGGAGATTGACATCCATCTAAAGCTTCTTATTGGACCATTAACAACCGTGACTTAATGGTCAGCTGGAAAAAAATGGGGAGTAAAAGTCTGCAATTTTGGCTAATTTGGGCTACAAGTGGGGCGTCTAGGTGCCTATACAGGAGCATAGGGAATTAAATGAGGGCATAGGCGCTCAGACAGGTGCCTATGCGCCTAGACGGGGGCATAGGCATCGGGCCTGCCTCCTAAACACTGAGACCAGATGCCCAAGCATCAGGGGCCTGGCGCTTCTCTTCAGGCTCTCAGGTTTGGGGTCCCAAATGCTGTTTTGGGTTCCTAGGAAGAAAAGTGCCTAGGCACCTAGAAATGTGCCTAGGCATGAGGGGTCTGGAGCCTAAGCGCCAAGGGCCTGCCGCTTAAATGCCAGTTTGGCCTAATATCCCCTAATTTTGCAGAAAATATCTGACGAAGAGTTTTATTGATCCTTAAAGTGTGGAAGATGATATATGATAGAAATATGATATTGAAATATTAAAATGGACATTAAACATGTGTCATATCCAAAACTAATGCCAAGCAATGGTGGGCACCTCCAGGTACAACCGCATAGAGTTAAACCTTGATTTTGAGCATTACCGCACCTCATGTGAGATTCTATGGTTCTGAAAACTATGAAAAACATTTATCACTCATAATATGAACCCACAAATTAGAAATGAACCTTTTAGAGGTTTTATATTAAGAATTTTAGTATCATTGGGCATTCTGAACCACCGTGACAACGTACCGACAAAAAAAACCCAATTTTCCTTCAGAAGGCTTGCAAGATGGTTTTATGACTCTCTTTGACCACGAGGGGCTCTAATGACCTCGGGAGGCTTCAAATGGATTGTGCCTAGCCTTTAAGCATTATAATGGACAACATATGGGTCCCATACCAAAACAAATGTCACCCAATGGTGGGCTCTCCCGGATAAGGCTGAATCACCACCAACCTTATTTTTGTGCCTCAAACACATATCAGGAGACCTATATGGATGTCTAGTGCTACGAGACACTGTGAATGATGAATGAATAGTCCCAAGTCATCTATGTGGACATCTCACACATGTGACATCAAAAATTGATGCCAATAATCCTCAAAGGTCTTCATCATGTCATTGATTGCTAATCTATTTGCATTACCGTCATCAAATATTACATCAATCACTTCATCAATTCTTTTGAAATATTTACAATTGTTCTCTGAGCGATATCATTGACAACAAGAAAATTTTCTTTTGTAGCTTTTATCTTTATAAGATGTATACACCATACAAAATAAGTTGCATTATTAATAAATTCTTTAATTTTTGATTACCTGTGATATTGATAAATGAATTGAGCTCATACTTAATATTGTCTTATTAAAAATAAGAAAAAAACAAGAAATTATATAATATCAATAAAAAATATGAGTAAAAAATATAAATACACATTTTCCTTTATAATAATAACATTAGAGAATTGAGCTCAACAGAAATTTACATGCTTAGGGTAATAGAGAATCAAGCAAAAGGCATGTCCCTACCAGGCTGGCTTGTGAACTTTAAAAATTAGGATTAAAAATCAATACATATAAATGCCTTGGTAATTAATTCACTAAATCCCATCAGATGCATGCAAATCATTATCATTTTATAACCACCACAATAAAGCAAAAGGTGTCTCCATTAAAATTTTTTAAAAAGGTTTTATTAAATCAAGATTATCCATACACAATAAAAAATTTTACAATAAGGTACTTTGAACACCTCGACAACAAATTTCAGGACAATAGTAAAGGAAGTCGCTTCTGACATGCTAATTCTTTATCAAGCTATAAGATTCTAAACATAAAGCAGAAACAAAAACAAAACCCTAGCTAATTAACTAAGCATTAAAGTAAATTACCGCCAACAACTATCAGACTCAATTATTATTGTTATGTCTCTCATTTCTCAACAAAGCGCATTGTGGCTTTTGTTTGTTTGCATGTTGTTGCCTGCGAGGTCCACATTTTTTGGGAAGAAATTTTAATAGTGAAATTATTTTCTTTTTCTCTTCTACCCATCTTTATTTACAAGCCAAATAAGAGAAAAATCAGTGCACTGCATAATGAAACCACTATAAATAAAATGATAAACATAAAAATTTTTGGGTTCCACTGGGTCAATAACATATCGTAAAAATGATAAAGTCATGGTCATACTCTACATAAATATGCTTGATACTAAGTTTATATTATAAATAATATATTAAATTATGGTACGAGATACAAGCTAAATGCTCATGATCCTTGGGTACTCATGGTACTTGCTACATGATCCCCTCATATACTGGTGTACACATCTAAAACTTGGTAAACACACAAAAATAACAAGCCAAAATGCAACAAACAGCACACAAACACAATTAACTATGTATTTAAATATAAAAAATCCAACTACACCCTTACCTAGTTCTAAACAAACATTTACAGGGTGTTGCCTAATCACAACACCTAAAGTAAGGTCATGTGGTGTAAAGACAAATGCCATTCATGTAGGATCTTGACAAGGTCACCAAGTTTGGCCTCTTCTTGAGTGTCTAAGAGGACTAATAAAAATCACACTAATGTTGGATGTTATTTCACTTAGAACTTGGAAAGGTCCTAAAAGATCAAATAATATTAAGATAATTCATATTACCAGTTTGGACAAACTAGCATATGATATTATTTTCATTTTATCACCATAAATTGAACATTGGTTTACTACTTGTCCAACTATTAAGGGTGTTGACACACAAACCTAGTCCTATATGAGATTAAATAAACTCGCTAAGAAAGGTGATCCACACATACAAACATCTAAATACATAATTTTAAAAAATAGTGTACATCAATGCAAGCCCTAAGACACAGAAGCTAAAGGTTGATACTATGAAAGTAGACAAATCATGCAAAACATAAAAAGGTGAAGGATAAATGTACAAGCATATGCTAATAATCATGCAAACAAGATCAAAACAAGCAATGCACCAATGTAGTACACAAGTCTGCAAACAGTGCAAACAGACAAAAATATAGATTTAGGAAAGGGGTTTGCATGCGACCCCTAACTTTTTTATTATACCACATGCAGTGTAGTTTGATGCCAACACTTCATGACATGCCTACCTTAACTGTGCAATTCTATTTTTTAAGCTAACTAACTAAGTGTTTTTTTTCTTTCTACTACTCCTGAAATTCTTTAATTTTTTGGCTAACTAACTACTTCATTTGATTTTCTAAGTTACTTTTGCTTTGTAATTGATTTAGTAGGTTTATTGCCAATTCATTAAATTGCTCATTTTCTTCAGGGTAGTCACTATCTTGATTATTCCAACATCCTGCAGGATCAACTTAGGTGTTCTCCCATTACTGATTGACTACACTAGAGTTATTATTGTTTTAATTAGGGTGGGTCGACCAACTTTAAGTGTAGATTTTGGATTAATTCCTCAAATTTACTAGTAATCTTCTAACAATAAGTCATCTTCCCTAAATTGGGGTTTTGAGATGACTTCCCAAGGTTGAGTTTGGTAAATGTGGACCTTGTCCCAGCTGTTAGAATTTTCTATAAGGTTGGCTTGAGTTCTCCCCCAAACTTGGTTTTCTACACTAATGTTGCTAATGTTCCAACAAGAGTTTCAGTTAGTAGTCGAGTTGGGGTTGAGGTATTGGAAGATGGGTGATCAAAATTAGCTCCTATGTTAGAGTATTCAGAATTCATGTGAGTGTTATCCATGGTATACTCCTGAAAGGGTCTAAATTGTTTTTCTTAAGTGGCAGCCATTTCGAAATGATGAAGCATTTTTTTAAAATATAATTTAAGCACATGAACAAAATAAAATCATAAACAACAGAAAGATAAAAATAACAAAATATTTTGGCTTTACAAAGAAAATAAAACAAATTTTTAACATCAAAATAATTTTGACTTTTTGGCCTATAACTTTTTTCAGTCTTCTAATTTTTCAGCAATTGCAAATAGATACAACAATAATACAGTTGCAATAAAAAAAGAAAAAATACAAAACAAAAATAAAAAAAAATAAAATGCACTAAACTTAGATCCTAAAATTTTCAACTAAAGCTTTTCTAATTACAGAAACAATTATTAGTGCTTTTCCCGACAACAGTATTAAAAACTTAACGCGTCAAAACTTATCATGACATAAGTTGGTTGTACAACACAAGTGCACCTGTCAAGTAATAATGCGGTTCAAGAGTATCACATATCAATGAAAGAATAATATTTGTTTCCACAAAAAATCACTAGTTTACTGAGTTAGTTAACTTAGTTTGGCCTTTGCCAAAAGGAGGTTTTTAAGTTTTAAGGTCCTAGCAAAATAAAATACCAAAAAATGAAATAAAGTAGAAAAGAGGAGGATAAGTTTGTTAGTTCCTTTAGGATAGATGAGGCTCATGCCTCTATGATTTGGGGATTGTGGAGATCATGATTTTTCCTAAATGTTCTGCTATGTGATTTTTGTCAATTGAGGACATAATACTCCTTATGCTTATGTCTAGGTCAAAAGAAGCCTAGAATCCATGAAGTTGAGGCTTCCCCGATAACAATGGCATTCCACACGACTTTTTTGATTCCTTGGAAAGATTGTAGAATCCCACTGGAATATGTTTATCTTCTCAGAATTCTCTAGTTAACCCTTCATTTCCTTTATGCAATGATTAGAGGGCATAGTTTTGTGAAATATTTTAACATCCTAGTTGGCTAGACTCAGAGTAAATTAAGTTCAGAGGTTAACCAACAATAGGGTCATGAAAAGCTCAAAGAAAATGCTTAAAAAAAACACGATAAAATTACTACTCCCTACATCACAAAGATACGAATAAAAGTTTTGGTGCTCATTACGGAGAAAACCATAACAAAAGTCACCATGTGTGAATCTACTGCAAGCAACAAAGATATGAAAAACTTATAAGAAATTGTTCTCTCTGTAAAGTCAGCACCTTTTTCCTCTCATACAAACTCTTATAACTCACGAAGCTAAGAAAAACTCTTCCTTAAAGGCTTTCATCAAAGGAGGAAGACAACCTTCAACAGAGCCTTCAAAATCTCTCCCAAACTCTCTTATTTTAGCCTCTAAACCTCCTCTGATGCAGAAAACCCCTCAAAAAGACTTAAGTATTGATTTTATAGCAAGAATCAAGGGTAGGTCCATCAAATTTTTTTCATAAAGTGTTTTATCGCTTGTCAGCGTGGTCCTACCTGCTTCTTGTTTGGTCACACCGAGATAGAAGATGAAGGTGTCATACCTGCCAAATAATAAGGAAAAAAAAAAAGGAAAATATGGAATATTAAAGGCATAAGAAGTAGAACCAATACCATCAAATTATCTCCACACAAAAAATGAAGCATCAAACAAATTATAATTTATTTTTGAAAGTTCATGTATAGATAGTTAAATTAATCTGAAGAAAGGAAAAAAAAATCCACATAAGGGCCGAGATGACTTAATCAGATGAGCCACCCAATCACAACTCGACTCAAGACTTGAATTGTCCCAAGCTACCATACTCAACTTGACGTAAAGATATCATAAATTTCTTTTATAAATTCATAATCTTCTGGTAAAAGAGGGCCTCCGATTGTTTTAATGCAACAACCTTCTGCTCCATACCATCCAACCGGGCTAAATGAGCGGCAGCTCAATCAGCAGGAGTCACATACGCCACAAACAAAAAAATGTCAATATGGAGAGTCGTCACCTTGCAATCCCCTCCTTTCTCTCCTCTGTAGCATTCCTCTCATCTATAACTCAGTGATCCTTCATGCCACCAAGTTGATCGACCTCGTCTACATTCTCATCATGCTTATGACGATCAATTCCCTTAGTCAAACACCCATCACCCCCAAATCGGCGCTGGGAGCCTTATTCAAGTTTAAAAGAGTCGAGCTCTCCACCTAGTGGCATGTATAAAAAAAGACATAAAAAAATATAGGTGATCCATAAAAGCCACAAAAAAAGAAAGATTTCCACTTTCATCTATAGAATGGTTAGTCACAACCTTCATACATTCTCTTAATCGTAGTTACGAAAGAAACAATGATAGACATATTCGAAGGTTAAGATGCTTTAGATGGATGGGGGGCACCTTCGGTTAAACCACCTGCTTGTAATTTCACTCTCGAGGTAGTGACAACTTTCTTCAGCTGAATCAAAACAGTTCTTGTGGTCTTCCTAGACGAGCCCTCATAGTTGGAAGTTGAGTCGAATCACTTGTGCTTTCCCACAAGCTTGCGCTTCTCAACGCCACACTTATATTTACCAAATATGACATAGATAAGGAATTTGTTCAGTATGTCCGTCAGTGACCGATTCAAAATTCGCCATAGTAACTAATAATGAAATAGGGAAGCAACCAGGTTGAAGAGCAGAATCAAATAGGGATTCCGAGACGTCTCATTGCTCTAGTTATAAGAGTTAGGGGCTCAAAATTCAAGGAATTAGTTACATTATGGTCCTTTTTTATAATTCATGGCTAGTTATTATAATTTACTTCTCAAAGTCTCATCACAACATGACTTCCTAAGATAAGAGAGAATCATGAACCTGAATATGTATAATCGAACTACCTAGAACATCACAAAATAGAAGACTTAGTATCCATCCATCATAATAATTAGCCCAAGATAAGTCAAATATCAGGTCAGGAGGCAGAAATACCGAAACCGAACCATTAGAGAATAGTCAGTCGAGATCCAACACCAATAGTCAAACACTAACAAAAGACCAATTAGAAACAATTACTCGAAGAACAAGCCTCCACATCTTCATGATTCAATGATGCAATTATAAAATTGGCCTTTTCTAGGGTCCCTAAATCATATTAAAGATAAATTTGTTGGGGGCCAAAGGACTTACACCCACATACATAAGGGAAGATAGGCCTATACATTTCATTTTTCCTAGTTCCAAACCTATTTTAACATACCCTCATTCAACTCTTTTCCGTTGGGATCTGTCTCTATATTTTTTTATTTACACTCTATCTCTTGAGTGGATTCAAAACATATCAAAGTTCAACATATATATATATATATATATATATATATAATTTTTTTTTGGAATATGATGAACATTAATTTGGTCTCAAAACATTTGGCACATTCAAGCACACGAATGTACAAATACGCCGCGAAAAATTTCGATCGCAATCTAGGTACCTAAATTTTAGCCATCAGTCTCGCGTGTTTGGGGAGATGTTGGTGCGGTCTAACTGGCCCGGCTTTCAGCGGCAATCTCTAACCCCGCTTGTACCCTATAAAACGCAAACCTAACCATCCTTCTCTTGTCCGACTGTCCGGTTCGTCGATGTCATCGCTAAAATTCACCGCGAGAAGCATCGGCCAGGCCGGATACTCTGCTTCCCATCTGCCATGGAGTTAGGGCTAGGGTTATCCCTAGCTGCCTTCATTGCGTGGCTTCATATATAGCGATTCGCTTCGCCTTGCTTTCGCGGGGTAAATGGGAGACTCGGACGACTTCGATGAGCTCTACGCCGATCTGGACGACCGGGTGATTGTCGGCGTTCTGACTGCGGAGACAGAAGAGGAAGATAAGAATGAGATAGAGGAGAGAAGAGTTGGGTTTGTGAATGGGGCTATGGAAAGTGGGAGCAGCAGTGACAGTGACGATGATCTTCGGATAGTGTTAAATGAAGAGGATTACTCTAATAAACTCTCTGCTCAACTAGTAGCTGAAGGGAGGGACTGTGAGGATGATGGTGATGGCCTCGTCATTCTAACTGGGTTGGATTGTTCTGGAAAGGAGTCTAAAATGGTTGAACAAGTACATTCGGCTGACGGGTTGCTGCAGGGAAATGGAGATCAGCCAAATGCAGCGAAGGGGGCTCACAGGAATTGGGTACGGCGTCTTTAGTTTATTTGCCGCAGCTTTATGATTTTTTATCAACAATTGAAGCGTATCTTATCTTTTTGAACGCGCTTATGGATTTCACCTTTATTCATCTGCTTTACATGGTGTGCGCATTTGTTTTTGAAAGGAGAGTTTCTTTAATGCGACAGCATTATCATCCTTTATTTGAATCATACTTACCAGTGCTTGTTCTTTTGTGCAGTCAAGACCTTGTTTGGCTGGGTCTGCTGTTCGTCCACGGAACTCTCTCTCTAGAATAAGTCATTTTGATCATTTGACAGTGCCATGCTATTTGGGTAAATCCTTGCATGATTCAGTCTTTCCGTCCACGTTTCCAAATGGATGTGATTTCTATTTGCCACAAAATAGGTTGGTATAGTTTATCTTTTGCTGTGCCTATTGGATTTAGATATTGCTAGCAATGAGGCTTGCCTTTTTTTTTCGATCTAATTATTTTTTAATTTGAATGTTGACCTTCTGCTCTTCAGGAGGTATTATGCCATCTATCTATATTAGAAAAAAAAAATAACATTTGTTTTTGTTGATTACCTTAGATTTTATTGTCATTTTTTTTTTATAGAATTTTATGCTATACTACTGGCCTTTCAGGAGCATATTCAACATAGATGTTGAATCATTTGAGTATAAGCCATGGAGATTTAATGGAGTTGATATCACTGATTACTTCAACTTTGGGCTGGATGAGGAAGGGTGGAGAACTTATTGCAAGCAATTGGTAATTCTTTTTTTCTCGGCCTTATCTTGGCAAAAATGGTGCTGCATTAACATTTTTTTGTTCTGGGTTGTTAACAGGCCCATTTTCAGCAGAATAATTTGCCATTGCATGAATCTTCTAGGTTGAGTAAGGTCTGATGTTATATGGTGCAGCATACAGTAAAAATTTATTGGACCTAGCATGATAGTAGAAATGAAGATTACATACATTATTACTTAATTTCTATGTATTTACATATCAAACACCTAAACTTCTATTTGTAGATATATGCCACATTTACTTTGCATGAAAAGGTGTATTTCACTTTCAAAAGTTAAAATAGTGGTATTTTTGACGTTAAATGAAAATTTGGGTGATATAAATTTAAAAAGTAAACTTTAGGTGTTAGATATGTAAATACTTAGGAATTGGGTGGTATGTATGTAAATGCCCCCTAGTAGAAAATGGTCTAGATTTCTGAATTTCGGCTTTTCTGTTCTTATATTTGGTTGAAAATGGCATGCAGTCAACTGGCATAATGTCAGGTGAAATTGCTCAATATGGATGTGAAAATTCGGATTATCTTGATAATGGAAGGAAGGGAGTCAAAATGGTAAGCTGAAATTGAAACACTGACTATTGCTCCCTATATATTTTATTTTATTCTTTTTTTCCTCCCATTCAGCATTCATTGAGCTTTCATGTTTATATAATAGAATTTTAATTAGCGCGATCGTTGTTACTTTAGCCAAAAGGTCAAGCAATTCAGGTTGAAAGCGGCAATGGAGATCGCCTTCCATCTATGGATGTTCGAAGACCAAGGAATCGGGATTCTGATGTTGTGATACAGGTAATGGACTGTGTTAATATTCTGAAAAGTTTTAATGCATTTTCTGCAGTATTCATGCTTTGTGGCATCCATCCAGATTACCACAGGGCCTGCTGTTGAGGATCCCATAATAAAAAGATTAACTCATATGGATGACAATAGATCTAAAAATGAAATAGTGTTGAATTCCAAGAATAAGCTCTGCGAAAGGTGAGAAACTTTTAGTTTCCAGGAGCTTGTATTTTTTTTAACCTTCTATTTTTAATTTTCCAGTTTAGATTTGTTCAATGCTGCCACTAAATTTATTAAGTGTTCTTTATCCCCATTTGCTATCTAGATTAATCAAGAAGTGTATGTGGCATCCATAAATAAGTCTTTGTTGACACATGTTTAGCTATATGTAAAAAAATGCTGTGATTTATCATACATCTACTTTTTTTTTTGTTTAACGTATCATATTTTTTAATTAAAATTTCATGAACTTGTGCTGCATCGTATGACTGATTGAACAGAATGTGTTAGTTGACCGCATAATTCTTGCTAGCAAATGGCTTTGTGTTTCAGTGCTGTGGATTTTGTTAGCACTTTCATCCAATTATGGCTCCTGTGGGATGCTTTGGTCTTGTAGTGTGCAAAGTACATTAAATTTGACACAACCGATTTCCACTCTGCTAACATTTGTGTACTCATCTGGATATGATGGTAGCAAACTTTAATAAAGTAACTTCATTGGCTTCAGTAAAGATGTTGAAAAACGAACTTTGGGAGGAAAAATACTTGCTTTATCATTCACGTGTATGATACATATATATAGAGGAACCATTCCTCCTAAATTACGAACTTACCAAATATATATTGTCTAAATCAGGCGAGGAAATAATTCTGAAATAAAAATTATAACAACAACAACAACAACAAGCCTTTATCTCACTAAGTAGGGTCAGCTACATTAATCCTTTTTCTCCATTGCGTCTTATTGTGTCATATTTTCATTTAATTGTAATTGATTAAGATAATTTTTTTTATACAATATGCAAAAGTCTTCTTAGGTCATTTTTAAACAATTTGAAATAAAAATTAAAGGAATATAAAATAGAGAAGGGAATATAACTAAGAAAGGTTTTTCCGAAGACATGCTAATCAAATTTTTCCATGGTTTTATGAAGCAGTGAAATGTCCCACAATTGAGAGGTGTTGAAGTTCTCAGCTTTCCACAGTACCCCTCAAGTTGGGTAGTATATGTTGTAGAAACTAAGATTGATATTGATATTTGAGAAGATGCTTAAAGGAAGAGTTTTAGTGAAGACTGCGACAACTTGTTGGTGTTTATGGACGTAGCCTAACTGTATAAATCCACCATTAACCTTTTCAGAGATAAAGTGCCTATCAATTTCAATAGCTTTGGTCTTTTCATGATGCACATGATTCTTGACAATATTGATGACTGTCTGATTGTCAGAAAATATCTGTATAGGTCTATTCGACTTCAATTCGTTTAATAATTTCAGAATCTTCTCTTCACAAATGTCTAAGGCGAGTGCCTTAAATTCTGATTCAACACTGCTTTTAGAAACAACAACTTGTTTCTTATTTTTCCATGTAACCGGATTTACCCATACATGGGAGCAATAAATTGCTGAAGACCTTTTATCAGTGGGTTCCTTAGTCTAACTTGCATAAGTTTAAACTTCTACATTTCTGTTGTTGATTTTCTAAAAAATTAATCTATAACTAGGAGTCTAGTTGAGAAACCTCAGAATTCTGCACACCATTTCTAAATGCTCTTCTTTTGGGTTATTCATGTGTTGGCTCACAATGCTGATAGAGTGTATTCTTTGGCCTTGTTTGTGACAAGTAAATGAGTTTTTCTACCAATCTTTGACATCTCTTATCCATTGATACACTTTCTTCTCCTCTATTAGATTTCTTATTGGGATCTATTGGAGTATCGACAAGCTTGCATCCAATTATTCTTGTCTCTTTTAGCAAATCTAAGATGTATTTCCTCTATGATATAATGATTTCTTTCTTGGACCTTGCTACTTCCATACCTAGAAAATATCTCATGGTTTCTAGATCATTGATTTGAAACTCAGTGTCAAGCTCTTCTCTGATATTGAGAATCTTCCTTTCATCATTAGTAAGAATTATATCATCCACACATACCATTAGTGCGACAATCATACATCCCTGAGTGTGTTTTATGAATAGAGTATGATCAATTTGACCTTGCGAATATCCATTAAATCTCATAGTTTTTAGCAAATCTTTCAAACAACACCCTTGATGATTACTCAAGTTCATATAGAGACTTTCTGAGTTTTCATATTAGGTGTTTGTTATAATCATTTTTAAGTGCTGGCTGTATCTTCATATACACTTCTTTTTTTAGATTCCCATTCAAGTAGACATTTTTTATGTCAAGTAAATGTAATCCCCATTCTTTGTTAATGGTTACTAAAAGGAGAACTCTGGTAGTGTTTAGTTTGGCAGCTAATGCGTAGGTATCCTGATTGTCAATCCCATAAGCTTGAGTGAGATTTTTTGCAACTAGTCTGGCTTTGAATCTCTCCACGCCCCCATCAACTTTGTATTTTATGTTGAACACTCATTTGCATCCAAATAACTTCTTATCCTGAGGGAGTTTATTAAGAATTCACGTGTTTTTTTGCTTCAGTGCTTGAATCTCTTCTTCAATTGCTTTCGTTAATTTTGGATTTTTAGGAGCTTCACGAATGAATTTAGGAATCTATGCACTATCAAGATTATAGACAAAAGTTTTGTAGGATGAGGATAACTTTCTATAAACTACATATTCTTGAATTGGACATTTAATACAATTTTTCTCATCACCAACATCATAAGAGGAAGGGCTAAGTAATGAGCACTAGGCTCCTTTTGACTCGAAATTTTGGGTTAATGCGAACTCGGGTTTTGGTTTGAGTTATCTGTCCTTACAAGCTATCTTCTACCTGCTTAAGATTTTTTTTTCCTTCTTGTGCACACGTGAAGTTCTTTGTTATGAACTTCATCAGGTTGGGTTAGCTAGATTTGTCGGACATCGTCCACCAGGGCATAAGGGTTAGGTGGAGTAGGTAGTGAGACAATGTAGGTGTCATCAAGTGCATCTCAAAATTGATGTTCATTTGCAATCTCCTATTGAACATTTTATTTGGGGTAGTATGACTGATTTTCAAAATATGTGATATCCATGGAGTTGTATTATTTTATGGTAGGAGGAAATTAACACTTATATCTCTTTTTGTTGGAGACATATTCAAGAAAAATACAATTGATAGATTTAGGGTCAAGTTCTGTGTAATTTTGGGAATGAGAATAAATGGTACACACCCAAAGATTTTAAGTGTTATAATAGAAGAGAAAAATTTGATGTGAAAATTGGTAACCATCAAGACATGAAGAGTTGTTTTGAAGCTAAGTTCCCAACTAGGCATTTGATTGATAAGATAAGCTGCAGCAAGAAGCTTCTCCTCAAAACTATTTTGAATCTTGATGGAAAATCATAATTGAGCTGGGGATACCTCAAGGTGATGTTTGTTTTTTCTCATAGCTATCTCATTTTATTGCGTGATATCAATCAATGACTCACATGGATAATTTCTTTTTTTTAAAAGATAGGATCTAATAAAGTAATTGAAATATTCCTTTGCATTATCAGTTAGAAGGATCTGAATTTTGTATTAGAATTGAATTTGAATCATATCATAGAAGCTTCAGAAAATTTGGGCTGTTTCAGATTTCTTCTTCATAGGAATATCTAAAGTAGTTCTAGGGTGATTGTGAATAAATGAGAATTTATCTAGCCTCACTTAAGGTTTTCACCTTTGAATGTCCCCATGTATCACTTTAGATAATGGATAAATGGTGTGAGGGTTTTTACTGAGTCATGGGATAACTATTTTTACTGTGTTTGACAAGTTGAAAATCTCACATTGATAAGAACTAGATTTTTTATTGATAAACAAATGAGGAGACGACTTTGCAACATAATTGAAATTGGGTTAACCTAAATGACAATGCCATAGCATTAAAATTTTTTCGATAGACATAGACCTAACAAACTAAAAAAGTTGAGTAAAAATGAAAGTGAGATTATTTATGTGTTTAGAAAGAAACTTTCCTCGAGTAGATATAAACCTTGATGCATTTTAACAAGGCCAATCATCTTCTCTGATTCCACCATCTTAAATTTAGAAAAGCTTGCAAGAAATTTAGTTATGCATTTTATATCATGAGAAAACTTATTAGAATCAGATTACAACCCAACTGTGGGAGAAAAAAGAATAATATTCTGAGAGAGCTCCATATCTCTTTTTTCAATAATTTTTGAGTGTGATTCATCTTCAAGTCTAATCAATCTAGATGTAGAAGCCTCTTGATAGTTAATTAGAGTATTTATGTCTTCAGATTTTTTTTTAAGGCTGTCTCTTGAATCTATAATCCAAGTTTTAAATCTCCAATTACTGCTAAGATATGAGAATATTATATTACCTTTGTGTGTCACGTGGTTGTTGTACTGTTCTTAATTTTCTCCAAGGAGTTTTTTTGGGAATTTAGGAGTCGTCTGTTTAGAATTTCTCGTCTCTAATTTTGAAATAATATTTGGAGTAGAGCTTGACGCCTTTGTCCTATACTTGGTCATAAACTCTGTGTAATTAATATTGCTGCTAGTTGCAGGAAGGAAGTTAATTGCTTCTTCTCTAGGTTGACGAATGACCGCTACAGAAAAGGCGGATAATTGGCAACTAATGCTGATGTTGTTGTTGCCGCTGTTGTTACAGCTGCAGGATAGGAGAATTCTGACAAAAAAGTGCCTATAGGGAGAATATTGTGGAGGGTCTACTGCTGGGAAGATTATAACGACAGAAATTGAATAGATGAGATCTTGGAGAGAGAATTTTGGTGCTATGAAGAAGAGAAGGGGCTTTGGAGGAGGGCCTGTAGATCGACTGAAGGGATTCTAACAGACTAGGGTCTATAGCAGGAGGATTTCGACTGCAGGGAGAGTTTCATCGACAAAAGAGAACATGGAAGGGCATGCAATAAGAGATATGACTATAGGGAAGGTTTCGAGCTGTGAAGGGCCTACAGGGGGACTGATCACTGCAGGAAAGAGGAGCTTGAAAGGGCTGATAAATGAGGTTTGCCTCAGGGACAAAAAGAGAAGGCTGGAAGAAGGAGAGCCTGAGAGCTGACAGATGAGGGTTGCCTCAGGATCGTACAGAGCTGATTGACGCTTTAGACAAATAAGTCGGGCGAGCTAGACTAGATGCTGAAGTAGTTGGGCAATTCAGAGGAGCAGATGATACAGACGAGCGATCTTGACAAGCGGGCGATGCATTTGAGCGGTCCTGATGAAGCAAAAGCCAGATGATGGATGATGGCATAATCCCGTTGAAGTCGAACTTGATGCTCGACTAGATGGATCGGATCTCGCCTGGGAAGAGGGATTGCATACAAGAATTAGAGGATCTAGATGCAGATGTTTGGATCAAGACTTGTGCTTGATCCAACAATTTTGATGCAGATGACAATCAGGATGCAAACAATGGGATCATGACTTATAGTGCACAAAGCAATTACGATTCCGGCTGTTTATGGGCTGGACGACGGTTGGAGAGGTTTTGGTGCCTGTAGAGCTAGCAAAGTAGGGTCGTAGGTTGAAGGAGAGTTAGGGTTTGTTTCTTTGCTTTAATATCATGTGAATAATAAACTTTGGGAGGAAAAATACTTGTTTTATTTATTCACATATAGGGTATATATATATATATACATACATATATATATATATATATACATACATATATATACATACATATATATATATATATATATATAT